>NC_139232.1:115726697-115893304 GCF_977018435.1 Lepisma saccharinum | reverse complement strand
AAACGCCTTCTTGTCTCTTCTTTAACTTCAACATGATGTAACACTGCATCATCGCCACCGCCTACCTGTTTGCACACTTCCGCTTCCTGAATACAATCCCGAAGAACCATTTGGTATAACGCTGGCGAAATATGATTTGTACATTGCTCCAATTCTCTAGTGTCTAAAACAGATTCTAAATGGAAAATATCTCCACATTTTTCATCGGTTGTTCCAATACACCCAAATATCCCTGTATCCTGGTTGTTATACTTGTTAGGAAACATTTCAACATGTTGGTTGGTCTCACTAGAAATAGAGACAGAGGGTCTGGATTGATTGCTGTTAATAGCAGTAGAGGTAGAGGGGGTAGAATGTTCTGCTGACTCAACATTAAAACCGCTACGACAGAATGTAACATAACACCAGGCGCATCGAATTTTTGCTGAGGCGTAGGAATGAATAATTTCTACGCCACCTCTACTGCTATTAACAGCAATCAATCCAGACCCTCTGTCTCTGTCTCTGTGGCGATGATGCAGTGTTACATCATGTTGAAGTTAAAGAAGAGACAAGAAGGCGTTACCAAAGATTCAATATGGAAGGACGAATGGTGCGTGCTCGGTTGCGGGGGCACCACACAATGAGAATCCGGTGATATGGGTTCAGGAGGGATTGCAAGAACTGATCCAATATCTTCTACGTGATGTGGCCGAGCATGACCAAGTTGGTATTACTATCAGGAATGAAGATCACCCTGATCTCCCTTTTTGGTTATCTTTCCGGGAAGCACAGGCGATAAATATGGAGATATTGTGGGCAGCATTGGAAAAAGTATTGCAGAGCAATACAACATTTCTTTCTGACAACAATTTCTATGTATATCTCCATCATGTCCAAATGCCACGAGGGGGAGGACGTGTTCGCCAAAATGCAATGAATGGGGAACAATTCTGTAAACTAAAAAAAGGAATTATAACTATTAAAAATTCCGATAGCAGATGTTTGGCTTATGCGTTGGTTGTGGCAAGAGGTATTAATGTTTACAAAAATGAACCTAAAAAACGTTATCAGTATGTTAGACAACATAAATGTGTTATGGAAGAAGAAGTGGATAAACTGTGCAGAGAAGCTGGGGAAAATTTGAATGGTGGTGGAGGAACTACCGAAATTCAAAAATTTCAGGACTATTTATCTGATTTCAAGATTACCGTATATAATGGATATAATGAAGGTCCTTTATTACCTAGGCGCGAAACTTTAAATTTAGTGTACATAAACAACCATTTTAATGTTATAACATCTCTTACAGCTGCATTCTCCGCTAATTTCTATTGTGAAACTTGCCATAAAAAATATGATCATGTTTCTAGACATCTAGGATCCTGTACAGCTGTTTGTTCACAATGCCAAGAAAAGCCCAAATGTACTGTTTCAGAAACCAAAATAAAGTGCACTGATTGTAACAGATTTTTCTATGGTCAAAAATGTTACAATAATCATAAAACATGTTACAATAGAAAAAACTCTCTTTGTCAGACAGTAAAATGTTGTGAAAAATGCCTGAAAGCGTATGCTATCCGTACAAACAGAAATCCTCATATATGTGGAGAGAAATTCTGTGTCAGCTGTAAAAATATGGTACCATCTGAACATCTATGTCACATCCAAAAAATTTATAGCAAACAAATATCTTCTCTTATATCAAAAAAAGCAATGCTTGTTTTCTACGATATTGAATCGAGGCAGGACACAAAACTAGAAGGCACTGAAAACAATTTTCTGCATATTCCAAATCTTTTGGTGTGCCAAACTGTATGCTATAATTGCATTGAGAACAAAGATATGTCTCAATGGTGCAGTGTATGCGGAAAAAGACAGCACATTTTTGATAGTACAGAACCTGTTTACAATTTTCTGCAATTTGTTTCAGCTCACCGCACCAAAATTAACAATATTGTGTGTATTGCACACAATAGTAGAGGGTATGATTCGCATTTTGTACTGCAAACTATGATCGAAAAAATGAAATGGACACCGTCTGTGATCATGAATGGAGCCAAAATATTATCTTTGAAGATGCACAATATCCATTTCATAGATTCTCTCAACTTTATTCCAATGGCGCTCAACAAATTACCGAAAGCATTTGATCTCCCAATGTCCAAAGGGTATTTTCCTCATTTTTTTAATACTTTGAAAAATAAAGAATATGTCGGAAGTATCCCTGGTACTGAATTTTACGCTGTTGATTCTATGATGGAGAATCAGAGAACCAGTTTTTTGGAATGGCATAGTGAACATCAGAAAACAGGGGTAGTTTTCGATATGCAGAAGGAGTTGAGAAAATACTGTGTAGAAGATGTTAATGTACTACGTGCTGCCTGTTTGAAATTCATGACCACTTTTGAAAAAGAAACAACAGTGAACCCATTATTGGAAGCCATCACCATCGCTTCAGCTTGTAATAAAGTATTCCGTAAAAGATTTTTGAAAGCAGAACATATAGGAATTATTCCTAAAAACGGATACAGATGGTGTGATATTCAGTCTATAGAGGCTATTCAATGGTTGGTATGGGAGGAAAGAAAACATAAAATCGAAATCCAACATGCAGCCAGAGGACCAGAAGTAAAAGTTGGAGGAAATTTGAAAGTAGATGGATATTTTAAAGATCAAAAAGGGGAAGAGCATGTATTTGAATATCAAGGATGCAGAACACATGGTTGTGTCAAATGTTTCCCTACTTCACGTACAGAACCTCTTCATGATGACCCATATGATACTTTGTCTTTTCGGTATGAAAGAACAGAAAATAAAATTACCAGATTAAAAGCACTTAACTACATTGTCCATGAGATGTGGGGGTGCGAATTTCACCAGCAGTTGAGAAATAACAAAACCATGAAACATTATGTTGAAAAACATACGTTATCAATTAAAGCCCCCATAATTCCCCGGGAGGCGTTTTATGGTGGTAGAACTAATGCTACCAAACTACATTACACTGTGAAAGAAAATGAAACATTTCAATATAAGGATGTATGTAGCCTGTACCCTTATTGTTGCAAAGTTAAAAAGTTTCCAGTTGGCCATCCGGTGAAAATTTATGTGGGGGAAGAATGCCCCGATATTTATTCTTTTGAAGGGCTTGTCAAAGCAACAATACTTCCACCGAGAGATCTGTACCATCCTGTGTTACCATATCGAACCAATTCAAAATTAACTTTCCCTCTATGTAGAACTTGTGCCGATGAAATAAACCAGGCGGAATGTAACCATACTGCTAGGGAAAGAGCTATAACTGGAACCTGGGTTGTGGATGAAGTTCAGAAGGCAGTTCAAAAGAAATACAAAATTTTAGAATTACATGAGGTATGGGAATATAATGTTGAACAATATGATCCTGCAAAAAAATCAGGTGGTGTTTTTGCAGAGTACATCAATACATTTCTCAAAGCAAAAGTTGAAGCAAGCGGCTGGCCATTGTGGTGTATTGATGAAGAATCCAAAAAAAAAATACATAGCTGACTATTTTGAAAAGGAGGGTGTGTTGTTGGATGAAAACAGAATATGTGCTAATCCTGGATTACGAAGCTTAACAAAACTTATGCTGAATTCATTTTGGGGTAAATTTGGACAGAGAGAAAACCCTGGTCAAGTTAGTATTATCAATAATCCTAAGGATTTTTTCGATAAACTAGAAAATCCCAATGTTGAAGTACATCAAGTTATACCTATAAATGAAGATATGTTGATAGTTCACTTGCAATATCTCGAAGAATCTGCACTTCCATTATCGACTGTAAATGTAGTTATTGCAGCATACACTACAACACATGCACGATTAGAGCTTTATGAATATTTGGATACATTAGGCGAAAATGTATTGTACTATGATACCGATAGTGTTATTTATATTCAAAGGCCAGGTGATGTTGATCTGCCTGTTGGAGACTACCTAGGGGAGTTAACAAATGAACTAGAACTCTATGGGAAAAATGCTTATATCAGAGCATTTTCATCCAGTGGGCCGAAAAGTTATGCATTTGAGGTAGTAAATCCAGACAATACTAATGTTACTACTGTTTGCAAGGTGAAAGGCATATGTCTAAACCATAAAAACAGCAGCACAATCAATTTCGAATCACTCACCAATGCTATTCTCAACAACACCTCCTCTTTAACTTTACTCAACTCGAACAAAATCGTACGCACAAAAACACATTCCGTTGTTAGTAAGCCGGAAATAAGGGTTTTCCAGGTGGTATATACCAAAAGAAAAAGATGTGCATCAAGTTTCGAGACTTTACCATATGGATTCAAACAACAGAAAACAGAATGAGTTAATTTTGTAATGCAGTGGAATATATTTTTATTAGATTAAGTTAATGCTATCCTTAGTAATAGTATATCTGTGATTTGGTCAACATACAAACTGAATACCAAAACAAATCTCATATTATATGCAAATGTTAAAGCTTTTCATTACCAAATCTGTTACTTAGTAAAAAATAAAAGTGAAAACCATTCATTTGAAACCATTTGCTGTCATTGAAATATAATTATGCAGCCGCTATAATTTTTTGCTTATTATCAGTGCAAATCTGATATTATGTTGTGCACTTTAATGATGGAGTGAGTGACTAGTTGACAAGTTGGTTCTTCGGTGCAACGTTGTATGGTACAAACGGCTTTGTGCCCCTCTCCAACTTAAAAAAAAAGAGGCCCCCACAGATGGTAGCCACGTTGATGTCGTTGTGGGGCTTTCTACAAAAAGCTACCTGTACCAAGCCCAAAAACTTATTTTGAGATGGCGAATAAAAACTTTCCATGCCTGTTGACCTTTAGTTTCCTCAACACACATACCCTGTTGTAATCGAACCCTCGACCCCCTTTGGTTTCAAAACACATCTGTTTGTGCATAATGGCTAATCGAGACTGGTAACGCATTTTTAAAAAAATTCGATACTATTATTTATTTTTGGTTTTAAAACATAGCATACATTAGTGGTAAAGTCTTTGCATTGTAATCAAAAGGTTCCAGGTTCGATATTCGTTGAAACAGCTTTATGCATTACGGTTAATCGGGACTGCGTTAAAAAAACGCCAACATTAGCCCCTTGGTTGCAAAACTCCAAAATCACCCCATTTTCTATTTGTGTATCAAAAATAATCGGGAATAGTAACTCACTTTTTAAACAAATCAATGTTATTCTGCAAATTTGCCAGCATTGGAACCCAAAACCTTTTGAATACTAAACAACAATATCAGCTATTTTGTTTTGCTTTTTGAATATCTGTTCGTGCTAATCGGGACTGATAACACACTTCTTTTTTATTTAAACAGAAAATCATTATTAGCCACTTTGACAACAATTTCTATGTATATCTCCAACATGTCCAAATACCACAAAGGGGGAGGACGTGTTCGCCAAAACGCAATAAATGGGGACTAATTCTGTAAACTAAAAAAAAAAAATATAACTAGGAACTCGAACCTGGAACCTTTCGAATACTAAACACCAGTCACAGCCATTTTGTTTTGATTTTTAATATCTGTTCCTGCATAAATACTAATGGGGACTCAACACACTTCTTTTTTATTTTATTTTAAAAACAACATCATTATCAGCCAATTTGACATTGTGAATCGAACCCGGGGACCTTTTCATTACAGCATAAACATCCTATTTCCAATTAGTTCATTTTCTCTTTGTGCACAAAAAGCTAATCGGAACTTTTAAATAAATACAATTGAATATACAATTTTCACCAACATTGGGAATCGAACCCTCAACCACTTGGTTAAAACATCTCGCGGAATAAAAAACACCCCCCGCGCCGCGCCGCCCCACTCCGCCCCGCGCCGCGCCCCGGTCGCCGCCGCCGCTAAACACAAAACGCGGCCGCCATATTGATTTTATTCAAATACTATTTATGCACAGATGGACTAATCGGGACCTATAATGGCGGGACAAAACAATTGGCCTCATTTAACTGCCTAGAGAATCGAACCCGCGACCTCTTCATTACCAGGCGACAACATTAACCACTAACCCAAGGCCGCCATATTGATTTTATTCAAACACTATTTATGCACAGATGGACTAATCGGAACCTATAATGGCGGGACTAAACAATTGGCCTAATTTAACTACCTAGAGAATCGAACCCGCGACCTCTTCATTGCCAGGTGACAACATTAACCACTAACCCAACTCGATTTTCGAACTCAACCATTTTGTTGGCTTTATTTACACACAGGCTAATCGAGACCATTCAATATTGACATCGTCGCCTTGTAATCAAAGGGTCCCAGGTTCGATACTCGGTGGAGGCACATAGTGGTCCGAATCACCACTTTTCAACTGTAGGTCCAATCCTGATTAGTTTTACCGTGCATAAAACGGACTTAAAAAAAACTAACTCAATCTATCAATCAATCAATATTGACTCTACCAGGAATCGAACCCTCGACGCCTCTTGTTTTACAGAGCAATAACCTTAGCCGCTAAGCTTTCGGGGTAGAGCAAAATTCGGCGCCATCTTTAAATCATTTCTTCATGTCTTTGAATCATACGCAATGGTTGCGCGCGCATTTCCTCCACACACACACAAACATACGCACGTGTTAGGTTAGCATACATCAAGAAACAACGTGACAAATCCATTGACCCCCTCCCCCCACCGCTTCCGATGTCTTCAACGTGATCAGACACGTTCTGCTGACTCAACAATAAAATCGCTCGTACCCCGCTACACCGGATGTAACATAACACCAGTCGCATCGAATTTTTGCTGACGCGTAGGAACGAAGTGCTGTCATTCTACTGGAGGGTCACAATTTACGGATAATGGATACCCGTCTTTCAAATTGTCCGATATGCGTTTCGGATGCAACGGATAGTACCTATGTAACAGATTTGATGAAGGATTTTAAGAAAATCCGGACAGTTTAATACTAACATGACGAATTAAAAAATATGTGGATAGTCCAAACCACGATAAATCTGTTCGGATAATGAACACATTGGATATCTTGAATCTGAATATCCTGACAATTCGAATATCAGAATATCCGACATCCGGATATTCGAATTTTGGATAGAAAATTATCCGATATCCTGTAAAAAAAATATCCGGCTTTGGCCATACCTACACGAAAATGCTTGCAAGAATGTATTTATCAATATTTATTTATTTATTACGTCTTGTTTGTCATGGCGAAGTTAAGGCTTTGTAGCCTTTTCTACCACTTAATCATCTTTACATACATATTTAAGAATATACAAAATATGAATTATCAGAAATTATTAATTACCTACTCTACTTCATCAATCAATATATAAGCTCCTTATTATATCTTAGTACAGAATTTAAAAGGAACACATCCGAGATCCAATTGACGATTTTGTGGTCTCTCAATTTTACTGTATGCCTAAATGTTGTTACGTTCGTAAATTAATGTAGCTTCTGAAATATCTAGTTACTGCAAAAGTTAAAATTAGTGTTTTGTATAATAATAACTTGAAACAAAATTTTATTATATTGATGCAATTTAACCTATTGTTATTATCATAAGTTTATATATTCCAAACTAATAGCTGGTAGTCAAGACCTATTAGTTTTCTCGTGCTGCCATCTTTTGAATAAAATTGTTACTGACAGGGCTCGAACTGATAATTTTCACGAAACGGAATGTTTTACTTTCGTCATAACCTGCTGTTGTATTTATTTATTTTTCTTTTAATCTGACTACTGCAGCGACGAATTAACGACTAGTGCAATTAATGAACAATTAATAATAGTTAATATTAAAATAATATAAACATCAAATAATATAAAATATATTGGACGCGAGTTTTCACTCAATTTTAAAATTTAAACAGACGGAAATCGTTAATGGTAGTCAACTCGCCCAACAAGGATTTTAAAAAAAATAATTGTACGTATTCTCAATACTTTGTCTTAATAATGTTTATTAAGGAATCAATTGGTGCAAGTGAAAAATGTTTCAATATTGTTATTTTGCTTCTGATCAAGGGATTGGGTTTAGTCTTCAGAACGTCAACAATGTACAGTAAAAACTGCATATCCCGGAACCTCTATAAAAAGGAAACCTGTAAATACGGGGAAAAAAAGTCCCCAGAACGGACCGATTTTATACCTGAAAATGACCTCCTTAAGACTAACGAGATGTTTTTATTCTCAGTAATATGGAAATTTATTCCTTTATTTTTTTCGCCCGCAAGAAAACAATGCAATACTGTAAGTGGAACATGCCTCTGTTGCCACTCGCTTATCGGTAACATTGTCGATATAAAAAAATGTGCTACAATACTCATAGCTGTTACGATTCCGTTTCTTTCTTTCATCCCTTACCCTCTTTCTCCACCTTTCTTTTTGTCTATTTCTCCTCTGTTCTTTCGTCATCTTTCTATTTTTCTTGTTATCTCTCTTTGTCTCTTTATTTCTTCTTCACTTTTATCTCAATCTTTCTTCACCTCTCTTATTCCATCTTTCAATCTTTCTCTTTCCCTCTATGCACATCGCGCTACGACGCCAGGGTTCCCGGGATCGAATCCTGGCATGGGCATGGATGTTTGTGAGTGTCCATTTTACTTCGCTTTTTGTGCCACTTTTGGCTAATTTGCGAAGATGGGGATGAGTGATGATATGATGAAATTGATGAATGTATCGCATTTGTATTCATGTACGTGCATGCATCAGTACTCTACATTATAAGTAATGCGAAATGTAAATCTGTATTTCCATTATTTCCTGCAGCGCTCTATACTGTATTTAAAGTCAACCGTGTATAAGAAGGAAAACTGTTAAGACGGAAATTTTGCTCGGAACCATCATGTTCCGGAATAGACAGGTTTTACTGTATCTGCTAAACCATACAAACAGAAACCATAACAAGAGAAGCCGGATTTGTGTTAAGATCTTGTGCAGGATGATATCTCTGTCAGAACAATGGAATCCATAAGACACGACAAATAATAATAATTAACAAATAAAAAGGAAAATCAGAACCACGAGGCATAAAATATGTTTTCTGTGAAGAAATAATACAATATTTGAAACAAAATATGGTCGTGACATTTTTTTTATTTCGATTTCATTTGTTCCCTAAAATCTAAATTTTGTATATATATATTTTTCAAATGTCGTAAAGTCTCGAACAACACCTAGAATATTCTCGATCCCGGTATCGGCACAATCTCTAGTCTGTGCAATAGTGTAAATTCCTCCGTATACTCAACACTCTGTGCACAGAATACTTTTTACCTCAATAATTAATCACGTAGAAGTCCCAATTAAAATCGACCTATACGAAAGAGGAAGTTCGGCGACTGCTAGGAGCTTCCTTCCAATTAAGCCGTTGTGGAAACAAATTGGCTCAATTATAAGTTCCAGTGGCCAGATCGCACACAACGACACCCCGCTGGAATGGGATTTGCTCTTCCAATGTGCAACCGCCAAACGGATTGTTGTCCGTTCTCATATTTCGGCTTCTCCTGGCAACCCTTCTGCCTTTGGCGCTTTCAAGAATAACCTGAAAGGCGCGCACGGCATTTCTTCTTGTGCTCTAAATAATGAGCGAATGTACTTTCTGCTCTTTAAGGCTCGCGCTGGTGTCTAATGTCAGCGAGAATTCGTGAAATGAGTTCTTGAAATTATGGAAAGAGGGAAAAGAAAGGCCGAGTTCTCACAGGAGGCCATTTTAGTCAGAAAACGTCAGACCATGAGATCATCGTCTGCTCCACACTTGGGTCGTTCAAGACCATTCCACTCTAATATTACTCATTATTGCAAGAGGTTATAATTGCAGCCAGAGATAATTTAATCCATTTAATAAGAAAACTTTATTTATAACACCTTGTACTGCGTAGCTACTCTCTAAATCCAGGGACCTCCCCGATGGCGCAGTGGTGACGTCGACGCCTTGTAGCAAAGGGTTCGATACCTGGTGAAGGCACAAGTGGTTCGGATCCCACTTTAAACTGTAATTCCAGTCCCCATTAGCCTTCCTGTGCATTAAGTGGACTTAGAACAAAAATAAGACTCTCTAAATCCAATCTCATACGGTACTTATGAACCCGGATAAACCTCGGGTTCCCTTACATGCGGATAGTGTGAGAGCTATATTATCTTTAGTTCCCGATAGAATTAGAAACCGTCATTAAAAGCATCCTCAAGTCCTTTCAACAACAATCGTAATTGTGGAGTGCAATGGCCAAATGAAGGCAGGAAAAGGAATTAGATAATGTGCAATAAGATATGACTACAATGACTAATGAGTGCCAATTATGATTGTTTTATGTAAATAGTCCACGCGTCCAAATGTCCTACTTCCATATTGATATTTTATTTTCATATGGTCAGTAGGGCATTTGGACACGTGGAATATTTACATAAAACAATCATAATTGGCAGACTCTTCAGTCATTGTAGTCATATCTTATTGCACATTATATAATTATTTTTCCTGTATTCAATAGTCCATTGCGCTCCACAATTATATGTATTCTGTGCTGTGTATAGCAGTGCAGGAAATAAATCCACAGTTCGTATTGAGGAATAAGTTTGAAAACCGTACGGAGAAGGGATTAATTAGAAGATGCAACCCCTGTCTCACTATGGGTAATGCAACTATATACTAGTGTATCTGTAACGTGGTTAGTTTATGCCACTATCCACCAAGCTAGTTCCTATTTTGGGGAGAGCAGAAAAGGATTAACCTTTTGAGTCCCAAGTATCTCGATCGAGATACCCAAATGTAAGCCTCACGGTCCCAAGTATCTCGATCGAGATACCCTGTGTCAGGTCGTAGTTTTTACGTTATAACTTTTCTATTTTTGGCTAGAATTTCGATTCTTTTTTATATATTGTTCCTAACACATGTATTTAACAGAAATGTTTCTTGCACCTTTTTTTCTTCATGAAAATGGAGGTGAAAAGGCGGGAAAAGGGACTTCTCTTTTGCGTCTCTTTTCAAGGGAAAAGATAAATTTCAAACATTTCAACATTTTTTTAAAATAATTTTTGGGGGTTTTCTCCCTTCCCCCTTCATATATACGCCAAATTTGCACAAATTTTGCATTTTGTGCATTTTGACATTTTTTTCGGGGGGAAACACCATTTTTTTAAGAAAAGTATTTTTGAGGGAATTTCCCCCCTTTCCCCCTCCATATGTACGCTGAATGTGCATAAATTATATATCGTCTGAATCTGTGATTCATTCTGCGTACTACGGTATATCTTTCATATCTCTAGGGCATTTAGTTTCTGAGCTATAGTCATTTCAAGGTACCGCTGCATTTTGAAGCTTGAATTAGTGGCGTGCCCACCATTCCTTTTGGGGGTACAACTCAAGTTACATTGGTCATACGACAATGATGCAAATATTTTTCTGTTTATTACATGCCAGCGATAATTTCTATGTGCATTTTGAACTTTTCATAACCTTTTTTTCGGGGGGCAGGGGAGGCGAAACCCCATTTGTTTTTTAAAAAAAAAGTATTTTCAAGGGATTTCCCCCCTTTCCCCCTCCATATGTACGCCGAATTTGCATAAATTATATATCGTCTGAATCTGTGATTCATTCTCTGCATTTTGCTCAAAATTGGCTCGGGCACCAAGGGGGTCACATGTGAAAAAGGCCTTGGGACTCAAAAGGTTAAGGCATATCCAGTTCTCATTCTCATCCAACGAGTTTCCAGATACCTGGGCTTGTCTAGCGTTCATGGCTACCCTGCTCAAAATACATAACGTGTTGAAACTGCCAAGGTACAGAATTCTTTCTGCCACAATAAACATATGGAAGCCTGTGTTCAGGAAAGCTAACGGGCATAACAAAGCTGCCATTGTCTGAAACCTTGGTGAGGCAGTGGGGAAAAACACTTAGAAACGCTGTTGATAAATGTTCAAGGATCCAACCGAAACATTCACACAGCAGGGTATCGTTTGAGTTATGTTACAGATACAGAGTTTGTCGTAGCCACTCCCTTTCGGTTCAGAAAATCTTTTTCAAGGCCCTGCTTAGTGGCGATATCGATTTCAAATGATATTCTACGGCGAGGACATCGACAATGGATGTTGCACGAAGCGTCTTTCACGTCGCCTCTCGCTCCGAGCAAACATCGACCACTCTCCTCCGCGCCTTCTTTTATCGAACAGCATCCTTTGGCTCCGGCAGGAATCTCAGCGAGAGTCAAAAGAGAGGATCGGTTGCAGCTTGTTGACGGTGCGTGCATTATGATTGGAACGCGGCGCCGTCGCTTGCTTCCGGTCCTGTTTTCCGAGAGCTACCTGGGAATAAAAACGCTCGACACGCTGAAAAAGATTCGGTGGTATTTTTGCCTCGAGAGTAGTGACGGCGCCACATTATGAAAATCGAGCCCTGCCAGAACATAGTTAAATATGATAAATAAACACACTTTTTGTTCAAAAGTATATTTCCTCTGCTGAATATGGGTAAAATACATGTAACTGACCGAGAAGTTTGTTAAAAGCCCCCTCTATAAGTATGATTTACGTTTCAACTGTTGCATATTTTCACCTTACATATGCCAACTACCACACTAAGGATGTTCTATATAACATACAATATGGAACATGTATTAAAAGTAATTATTCGTGATTCAGCTCTATATTACTAAAAAACTTTAAAATGGTGCACCATTTAAAATACTACTTCATTGCACCATATGTTCGGAAGGAGGCCAAAATGGAACTGAAGGAAACTGGTAAAGATGGTAGGGACTAGAGAGTCATGCAAAACACATGTTGATGGGGCACTAAACCTTCGGGTTTTGGACCGTCAGAGAGTTAAATAATTATTTCCCTTTATTGCCACACGGTTTGAATCGGCGTAACTTGGGGGTGGAGCAGAATCGAAAAGTTTCCATCCAATAAAAATATTGCCCAGGACTATTTTGCTAAGTAACTGTTACATTTGAGAAATCATTAAAAACTACTCTTTGTTTCTTTGTTCCTCAGAACGCAGGACGTAACATAATTACCCCTAAACTGAACTCATCCTTCACCCGGTTAAGTTACGTCTATTCGGTTTCCATGCAGAATTTCAAGTAGAAATAAATCCCGTCTCAAACGATGACTTCCAAACTTAGTGGACATGCAACTTGCTTCGGGACATCGCCCCAGTTCCAGGACTTCGAAACAAGTACAGTCCCAGACCCGACAACCAAGTTAACTGTTCTTCATGAATCATTAAATAATCACACTGAGTGCAGTGGCTCCGATCAATTTCCTTTCGGATTCCCTTTTTTTTCCTCATCAAACATTCATGGAGCGCTAGAAGGGACGTTGTAGGGCAGCCTTTAAAAATAGAAGGGCTCTGATCACACTCGGGTCACGGTCATTGATGTCGTCAATTAGTCATCGAGGGCGGAATTTAAGGAGTGGAAAGCAGCAGCTGTCGTTGGCGCCGGATTTCCGTTTTTGGTGAGTTAGGAGCTTGGATAATATTCTAACGGGCAACCAGTGGGTGTTGCACATCTTTCATTAGAATATAACATATTATGGAAGATGCACGGACAGTTAGAAACTGCGATGATAGAAATATAATAATGAACTAACAAACTCTCTACCCTTCCTAAACCCGAAGGTTTATGGCTGTAGTAACAAAAGCCTTCCATCTGTCTCTATCCTGGGCAAGATCAATCAAATCTTTTCCATCATTACTGATTGTCTTTAGGTCCATCTCAGCGTTATCCCTCCATCTTCGAATTGGCCTTCCTACAGGACTCTTACCATCAGGTTTCCCAACAAGAATCCTGTAAACTCTTCTTTCCTCTCCCATTCGTGCCACATGGCATGCCCACATAAGTCTTCTTGATTTAATTATTCTAATAATATCTCGACATGAATACATATTACGCGGTTATAAATTACGTAACCTGTCTCCTCATCCCCTTTTTTATACTCCTTCTGTCCCATAATTATATTCCGGTATGCCAAAATGGTGACTTTTTATTTATGTTCTTTTGGATACTTGATCGGCAAATTTGTACTGATCCTTGAGTAATAACATTGTATGGCTCATTCCCGTGTTTAATTTTCTTCTTCTGTATACACCAATGTCACAGTTTGCCTATCGAACAATTATTATGGGACAACAAATAAAAGTGTACCGGACAATAATTATGGGACAGAGGGAGTAATAATAATGAACTGGAGAAAATAACACAGAGCGTTTAAACATTCTCTTTGGAGTCTTTGGGAGCCTGGCAGCGGATATTGTTGAAGGATTCCAGTTAATATAGCACAAACTTGTTATTGATCGTTTCGATAAAATGTTATCAACACTTTTCATAATAATGATCTCTCTCTCTCTCTCTCTCTCTCTCTCTCTCTCTCTCTCTCTCACACACACACACACACACACACACATACATACACACACACACACACAAACACGCATGCCCCGTGGCACGTTACGCTAATGACTCCCTCGCAGAGGCTGGCTCTGCACATTCTCATTCTCGGTCAGGCCTTGCCGACGGCGTAGTGCTAACATCGTCACCTTTCAATCAAGAGGTGCAGGTTCAATACCCGGTGGACGCACATAGTGGTTCGAATCTCACTTTAAACTGTAGGTCCAGTCCCGATTAGCCTTTCAGTGAATAAAGTAAACTTTAAAAAAACTCAAGGCCTACACTGATATGCCATGATCAGCATCACGTAAGCGGTCATCTTTGACGTTAATGTTTCGTGCCAATATAAAGCAGCAGGAATGTTACGTGCTGCTTGTCTGCGAAAATCCTCCACGAGGGATTTGATCAATGCGTTGCCCTGGAGAGGTGTCGTTAATAATTCCGCTCGCACCCAGTGTACTTTATTGCATAATGAAAATGACAGCCGCGGGGGGCGAAGGCGCCCTTTTCGAGCGACGCCAGGACGCGGGAATAAAGCCTCGTTGCTGCCGAACGAGCAAGTGTTTTTTTTACTCCCGCGTGGAACACAATTACGATGCTTAATATAATTTCAGCTCAAGCCATATTGCGAAGTGCATGCACGCACGAGTCCCCTTTTGAAGCACGGCAGGAGGTTTTCTTCAGTGTCTAGCCGTAAAAGCGAATAACGGTCGGTTTCATCATAGTTTACTTCAAGGTCCGTACCAGCGTTGACTTTGCCATATTTTTAGCCCTAGATTTGGTCTTTGACGAGAGATAAGCAGAGATGTCGCCACAGAATTATGTTCGGGCGGGATCAAAGGATAACGAAATATTTTTAGGTGACAGCATTCTCTCTTCCAATTGTCCTCTCTCTCTTTCTCCCCGCATGTTTCTCTTTCTATCTCTAATTTTGTTTCTACATTTTCTATCTCCAACTATTTTACCTTTGTCTCTCTCTATCTTCTCAGCTTCTCTTTCCCTCTCCCATTCTTCCTTTTTATCTCTCGTCATTTCCTTTTTTCTCTCGCTATTCATCATTTATTTCACTCATTCTCATTTTTCTCTATTTCTTTCGATCTCTCTTTTCCTCTTTCTCTTTCCCAACACACTATATCCTTCTATAACATTCTATCTCTTTCTTTCTCTTTCTATCTCTCCACTTCTTCCTCTCCATCTCTCTTTCTCTCTCTCTCTTACTCTGTTTTTTATTTACTACTGGTTTCTTCCTCTTTAACCTTCTTTCCTTTTTCCTCCTTTCTCTCTACTTTGTGACATTACATTATTTATTGATCGGTTCATTCAATTGGTTTATTTCACTCCGCTATTCTGTCAGTTTCGGATAATCGCGAAGACGTGGACGAGTGATAATATGACGAAATTGATTAAGGAAAACTCACAAAGAATAGACATGCCCAGGCTGGAATTCGAACCCGTGACCTCTGGCGTCGTAGCGGGCTACGATAACCGCTCCACCACGGAAGACGGCTATATTATTTATTTATATTTATAGAAAAGTAATTAACTGAAACTTAGGGCATCCCTAATGTGGTAGAAGTACAAGTCGTCGTCTTAAATCAAGGGATACCGGGTTCGATACCCAGTGGAGGCACACAATGGTTCTGACCCCACTTTAAACTGTAGGTACAGTTCCGATTAACCTTTCTGTGCATGCCATAAACTCACAAACAGTTAAATTACCTGCGGTGCACTGTATTCCAATTGCCATTTTAATTATGCTAATAGGTAAACTATAAAATTTAGATAATGGAAGTTCTGTTTTGTACCGTACAGCTCTGCAAACGGTAACATGAAGGTCACAAGAAGGATACCATATTGTTCTTCAGCTTCTACATATCTAACTACGTACCAAAAGCCAGATTCTACAGTACTCCCAACACACAATTCTTGGGCACCTCACTGGTGTGATACAGGCTTCCTCGAGTTAATTGAGATGAGAAACACCGCATCTCCGGAAGCTTATCTCCACTGGTGGCACTATTGCCAACTTAGCTCCGTTGGAACCAACTCTGGGACCTTTTCACTCGTGTTTGCGTACTAAAAGTCTTGAAATACTCCAAGCATCATTCTAGCTTATCGAGGCAAAACCTAACACATAATCTGGTGCTTTCATTTTGGATAGCTTTTCTGTATGCAATTGTATATATAGAAATAGAGCACGTATTACATTACATTACAAGCATGAATGTGCTGCTTTGTCCACGTTCGATCCATAGTGGAGGAGCATTTCACAGTGGTTCGGATCCCACTGTAAATCGTAGGACCAGTCCCGATTAGCTTATATGAACATAAAGTGGTCTTGCAATAAAGAAGCACTTTAAAGGGACAAGATAAATAAGAGAAGACCGAGATATAGAGACAGTAAAAATAGACAGAAAACGGGAGGGAAAACACAGAAATTAGTAAATAAGAAGGAAGAAGAAGAATAGATAAAGGCGGAGGAGAAAATATGAAAAATAGGCAGGAGATACAGAAAACGGAATAACATATACAAATGAAAATAAAAAGGGAAGAACAAGTAGATAATATCTCCTTATTTACATGCAGCTTCCTTTGGTCCTTGCGCATGCCCATGGGTCATGTGTGTTCTCTAAACTGCACATTTTAGAAGGAAACAAGCTTTTAGCACCATTCCATGCGTGATTTAGCTCCTTTCTACCATTCCGGTCTGGCAACCCTGTCCGCTGGTTCCTTTCTTCCTTCCACCGAGGGCAGTCAGTGGAAACGAACAGACATCTAACGCGATTAAGCTTGTGCTTTCCGGCCACCACTAATCTATCTGTCTCTCGGCAGGGAAAACATTGTCGCTGCAGCCTCCCTCCGACCCCATTCCACGTTCTTGTCAACATCCTCGCTGATGAAACTCGTAGAAGTCTTTTCATGGGTTAACTTTCAGGTCACCAAATCTTGTGCGACATGCCCTTGAATAGAGTGGCGGAACACTACTTCAATGCTGACACATTACGTACTTGAAACCTCTTCTCCACACGAAATCAATACCAGAAACAGTTTCAAATTTCTCTATACATCTCATTCTCTGTATCTACCTCATCAAACGGGGGGATGGCTCGACCAGGTGGACAAGGGCCCGCCCACATAGCCAAGATGGAATATTTTTAGAATTATTTATAGTAAAGTTTCAATTGCACATAGAAAGAGACAAAAAGGAAATGGAGAAAAAAGGAAGATAAACCGAGGAAGAAAGAAGGTAGAAACAAAAACAGGGAAAAAAAGAGGATGGGCAGATAGAAAAGAGAAATAATGATTGACAGAATTAGAGAGAAAGTGATAAAATGATATAGGAAAACAGAAAGAAAGAAACATAGAAGAACAAAGCAATAGAGGGACGGAGGAAGAAGTAATCGTGGATGAAGAGATGAAAGAGAGGAAGCGATAACAAAAGGAAACGAGAGGGTTAAAGAGAAAGTGATAAAGAGATAGGGAAAGAGGAAGAAAGAGAACATGAAGATAGAAAGGGATAGAGAACCAGCGAAAGAAATGAACATGGGTGAAGAGAAAAAGAGGGGTAGAGATAAACAAATAGAGAAACATAGAAAATTGAAAGAGAGAAAAAGGAAATAGAGAAGGAGAGAAAAAGGAAAGACATAAGAAAGAGAGAAAAGGGAAATACAGAGAAAGGGAATAAGTATCGAAAACAAAGAAGTAAAGAGAAACATAAGACGGAAGAAAGATAGAGGAAAATACAGAAAATGATTTAATAAAAGGAAGATATGATATTAGTACACACGACCAGAGAAATTCACCTAAAACATTTGTCTGGCGAGGCCACTCACACCTAGAACACAGGCGACGGATACAAACGCATATCCGCCGTATCGTAACTAACCTTTGATTTGCATAAATGACGTCGCATATTCCGCTCCCAATTAGCCAGTGAAGATCCAGGATTTTGTTAATAACCACCCTTTCCAGGGAGCTAGGATTAAGCCTAAGCCACGCAAAACCTGCCATATAAATTTCCCGCAATAACAGAGGAAGAGCGCATTTACAACCCACGACGGGAACGATACATTTTCCTTACGGGGTATAATTACTTTGGGCAACTGCTCCCTGGATAACAGCTTTTCAAATTCCTCGAAGCTTGGATTCTGATTTGTTCCTCGTGGCAGGCATTCCTGGAGAAGGGATAAGTACGAAGATTCCCAACCACGTGAATTTGAGGGAATTATAGACTTTTGTGGGGTGGTCCAGGCGCTTACGAGTGTTCCTACCTGTAAATGAGCAGGGTTCGATCCCCTAATGTAAGTATCGAAGCTTCAATGTGTGTCTCGGCATTATTCCTTGCACTTGGCATAGAGGACTATAAAAGTGGCCTTATAATATGTAAAATAAATACATATATCATTGCAAATTTAAACTGAGAAGTTTCCCATCTCGTCACCTTGACAATGCAATGTTTATCCTATCAATAACTAGTGTCACTGATATGCTGCAAGCAAAGAAATGTTCCTTGGCGATTACAAGATAGGTAGTTACTGGTGGGCAATTGTTTAAATAGGCAACAAACAAATCACTGTTCATCAGCAACAATGTTTCAACTATCTATGACCAACAGTGGCATCGCCAGAGAATTTCGTTGGCCAGCAGGGTGGTCTAACGCTATTTTACACCCTCATCCAATCAAGTCCGGTTGTTTAGAATTACCAAATTTAGTGGACCAAATTCTACAATATATTCTTGATTGTATTTGTTTTAATTGATTTGTTGTCAGCCCCCGTGGCGGAGTGGTTACCACATCGCGCTACGACGCCAGGGGTCCCGGGTTCGAATCCTGGCCTGGGCATGGATGTTTGTGAGTGTCCATTCATGAATTTCATCATGTCATCACTCATCCACATCTTCGTAAATTAGCCAATAGTGGCACAAAAATCGAAGTAAAATAAAGCAAATCAATCTATCAAAAAAAGGTAAAAAGGTAAAGTGTTCCCCTGTGCATAGCACCACGCCATGAAGGCGTATAGGGGGTGTGGGGGTAACGCCCCACACTTTCTTGATCCGGTCGTGAGTGGGGGTGATGTGATCAGCATCACGCCCCTGACCGCCTTTACCCCCCAGGGTTTCATTTTGATGGATTTACGGTCATATTCAGCATATTTTCGCTCCTTCAAGAAATATACAGTCATTTTCGAAGTGGATTCGTTCTTACTCCAATGTTCACTCAAGGTTTTTTTTTTCTTTTTTGAACTGCAGGAAAATCTTTTTCATTTTTAATTGAAAATTTACAGAAAGTGTTCATTGTGCATTTCAACTCATCAGGGCCCATAAAGTGAACTAAAAATAGTATATATACAAAAATATTTCAGCATAAGTTAGATATTGATGTTTCAAACAAGTCTAGTTATAAGGGCATATTTTTCAAATTATAGTGCATATTTTGTAAAATTTTAGGTCATAAGAGCATATTTTATTTTGCATATTTTGGTGATTATAATTATTACTTACTTGTTAAATGTTTCAACGCCAATACACATGTGTCTTCATGAAGAGCAAAGATTAGGGTGAACAAGGGATTGTTCAAAAGGTTTGGCCAGTGATCGTCTCTTAAACAACCCGAGTATCATCCCTCAAAAATTTTTGAATTGGCTCTTTTCTCTAATATTCAGCGACAAATTTTCATATCTCGTGATCCTACAGCAGACGAAATTTAATTGGGAGAACAGACGTTAAGAAGCATTGATTTACTGGATAAAGTATAGCTTGAAGATTACACTTTCTCAGAATGGGGGCCGCTTTAAACACGGCAGTCACTTCGCCAGAACCCCAGGACGTGCGGTTCCTTCTCCCTCCGCTGCGAGATTTTCGGGGGGCGCAGGGTTCCATTTAACGAGCCCCGCGACGACACAAGGTTTCATATTCCACCGCTCCCCTCCGCCCCTGCTCATATAGGCCGAGGAGGGGCGTCCCGCATGAATATTCAGCGCCTCCATCTTCCGCCGAGGCCTAATTGAGTTTGGCAGACGATGCAAAGGCAATTCCCTCGGTGACGGATCGACTCGGAAGGCCGGAAAGTCTCTTCGCAGTTCGCTCCGTGTAACTAACACTGGCTGGTCGAAGGCACGAAAGGGCTAAGTCGTATTCCAAGGTACGGGCACGAGCGTAAGTGGGTAGAAGCTCAGGTAGATGGACTGACTCATTGATTTCATATATTTTAATTCCCACCGCGAAGATGTGTACGAGTAAGGATACGAAGAATTGATGAAGGGTACTCACAAAGAACACCCATGCCGAGTCCGAGATTCGAACCTGGGATATTTAAAGTCATAGAACGCTGCGCTAAGCACTTTCTTTTTTACTTAAAAGGAAGGCCCCTAAGCGACAGCCTTACACACACATCAAACTCATATCAATTTATCGCAACTCTCTTTCTAATTCAGGACAAACGAACACAAATATTGTTCGAACCGGGATTCGAACCCGGGACCTCTGGCGTCGTAGCGTGATGCGCTGATCACTCCGCCACGGGGGCCGACTACCATCACCCGGTTACGGAGGTTGACGAAAGCTCAGGTAGAGCCAAATGCATGTGTACACACACCATATATATGTGTGTGTGTGTGAGAGAGAGAGAGAGGGAGGGAGGGAAAGAGAGAGAGAGAGAAAACTTGAAATTTATCTTAGGTCATTCGTCAACGTCTTAGTGTCAGCAACCAACATCACAAAACAAATTAGCAAATTGAAACGCATTCCAGGAAACTACTTCCCCGGGGGTGTACTAGCAAGAGGTCTCGAAGGATATTGTAAAGAGGTTCGGATCCCACTTCAAACTGTAGGTGCAATCCGCCGATTATCCTATCTGAGCATAAAGTGGATTTAAAACAAGCGATTTCACGATCTCTGTTGCACTGGAAAAACATAATGCCTAGGGACCAGAATAATATCAGCACAACCAGGTGTCCGAAATAACCATTGCCGCGAAGACGAGCCTAGTTTTGGAAAGAAACTTCTCCGATAGCTTAGTGGTAAACAGTGTTCCTGACCTCCAGGTGAGGATATTTGCCAGTGGGTCGGAGGCCCAGTTTGGACCAGCCAACTGGTGCAAAATTTCCCTTTTGGGGGACTCAAATTACAAAATATAAGGAAACATATATACACAAGAATTTTATTTATTGCTTTTCTGTTCTCTGGGTAAACCGCCCCACCTTACCCCTCTGTATTCGCCCTCTTGTTTATTTCATCAGTGCATCTTTCCACCCCCCCCCCCCACAACACATAATGAAAATTTGCAACCAATTTCTCAGACTTTGATTACACGTAACCCTGCAATTCGTTCGCCTCCTCTCGCGAACAATGCTCCGCCACCGTAAAACTCGCGATCTTCATTCTCTTTTCCCATTTCCGAAACTGGGATACGCCAGAGACCCCGTCGACTATTAAACCGCCTGCTGGTTCCGTCCCATTTCCTCCCAGATGCATCCCAATCTCCGACGCGGGGCAGTCCATATTCTCCTGCGAGTCTTCTGGACCGAAAACCTTCTCTGAATAAACAGATAAGAACTGGGGAGGATGTTTTTATGTGTGAATCCGAGGTACTTGCTGAAAAGCCACTCTACCTTATCGCTGGGGTAAAGCATAATACGGGTTTATAATAAGCTGTGATATCTGTGCGGAAGTTCACAGCTTAGAGAAAACATCAGGTTTTCCGAAAGAAGAGGAACATATCACAGTCAGTGAAAAACTCAATATGCTCACCAAGGCAGAAATGTATTTTATTATAAAACATAAACTAAACGTAACGTTTCAACCTTCTAGCAAGGTCTTCTTCAGACTATGTACCAAGTACAAATGTAACAAGGTACAAAACAGGACGATATATATACACAAACATTACTCTCCTCTAGACTATTAGAAAGGTGTTTTGGAACATTCTAACAGGTGGCTTTCCCTTGTCAACTGTACTTTCACCTAAAACGTTAAACATATTTTCTTCCATCTAGAATGTGGTTGGACTCTTTATCTCACGCTCATTTTCCTTCATTCTTCTTCCTTCTTCTCTCCTCTTTCTCTCTTGTCCTTTCCACTCTTTCCAACACCATCTTCCATTCTTTGCTTATCTTCAGTCCCCCATTCCAGTTAATTGTGTCTTCTTCACCTTTCTTCTCTATTTCCTTGGCCTCCTTCCATTTTCTCACTAGCATTCTCTTCTCCTTTCCTATCTGCTTAACCTCATCCCACTCTATGTCATGTCCTGTTTCTCTCGTGTGTTTCAATATCGCATTTCTCTCTCTCTTAAGTGGTACATCATCCCTATGTTGTTTCAACCTGTCTTTCAGCCTCTTTTTGTTTCTCCTATGTACACACTCTGACATTCTTTACATTTCACTTTGTTGATAATCCCTTCCTCTTCTCTGTTTTCCTTTTTCTTGTTTGCATTCTTCGCTATTCTTAAGATGATTCTCCCTCCCTTCCTGTAAGTTTTAATGCCCGCTTTCCTAAGCACTTTGCATATCTTTTCTGTGGTCTTCCCCATACTCCTTATTCCAAACCTCCTCTCTTTTTCTTTCTCTTCCAATTCTCCCCTGCCACTTGTCTTCCTACTTCTGTACTACTTCCAGTCTATCCTCCTTCTCATAGCCATTCTTTTCCAGCTGTTTCCATAGGCTATTTATTTTCTAATAGTCTGGAGGGGAGTAATGATTGTGTATTAATATATCGTTCTTTTTTGTATCTTGTTACATTTGTACTTGGTGCAGAGTCTGAAGAAGACCTTGCTAGAAGGTTGAAACGTTACGTTTAGTTTATGTTTTATAATAAAATAAATTTCTTCCTTGGTCAGCGTATTGAGTTTTTCATATCATGGAAACAAGGCTTAATGGTTTTATCACAGTCAGTGGATTAATAACCTCGTGGAAGGCGGATGATATTTTATTTTAGCTGTCGCCCTCTCGTTGAAGGTTTACTGATAGTTTTAGACACCTTCACCAGAGATCAGCCTGGGGGATTACTATTTATCCTTTGGTTGATTGAGTAATTCTTGGGGATGATTCCTTAATTTTTAGATTCAAAAAGGTGTTCACTTATTTATTTAATTATTTACTTGAAGTTTCAAATGCACTACTGAGGGGACATTTTCATATTGAAACCGAAATAGCAGCAGAAACAGCAACAACAAAAGAAAAAAAACATGAGATGGCACAGAAAAAATTACATATACTGGATTGTTAATTATCGGAAACTGTTCCGGCAAGAAACAAGTCCGAATTTGGAGGGAGGTTGTATATGTACGGAAGGCTATAGTAAAGAGAACGTTGGAGAAGAAAGAAATAGGGAAAGAGGGGATTGTGAAAGAGTTTTACGTCACGGGTTGGTCGTGTGGGTACTTGAAGATAAAACTGACTAATTAGGAATACGGATTGATAATTTTATGGATGAAATTCAGGTCTGCTGGCGTCGTGACGAGTGTGTGGTGGCTGAATATTCAACCCGGACATGATATCTGTTTTATGGAGCTGCCTCAGAGAAGGTGTTTATGCAGAGCAATGGAGAAGGAAAAACTTAGGACAAAATCAATCCTGGAAAGATTCGTTTAGAAGCCATGATCCATGTAGATTCATTTATTGATTGGTATATTTTAATTCGATTTTCTGCCACTTTTACCTAATCGCGAACATGAGGATGATGGACAATTACAAACACACATGGACGGGGAACAACACAAGCCTCACAGATTCCAGAGCCTCATTACCATGCAAAACGCAGTACACGATCCCCTACGCGGAAAAGAGATTGGCATTTGGAGTGGTCCAGATAGGTTTTCATTGATTGATTGATTTGCTATATTTTACTTCGCATTTTGTGCCACTTTTGGCTAATTTGCGAAGATGGGGATTAGTGATGATGATATGATGAAATTGATGAATGGACACTCACAAACATCCATGCCCAGTCCAGTATTCGAACCCGGGACCCCTGGCGTCGTAGAGCGATGTGCTAACCACTCCGCCAATGGGGTCGGCTGGTCCAGATAGGAGATCAGTATTCAAGAATGGGGTTGCGAAACCATATTTTTCCAATGAAAGGTTGGTCGCTTTTCTACTGTGGTAAACGTTTGTAAGGGTGATTGATCACTTAGAAGTCAAGAAAAGGCGATCTCTTTCGAGCTACTTCGGATTGGAAGGGATGACACACTTTATTCTCTGTACCAGAATAGTTTTTAAAGGACACATGGAACTAAAGCCTCAACACATTGGCGTCAACTAATCTAGCTTGTCTGATAATTGTAAATGTTTCTGACAAAAAATGTCACATGTGTGTCACGGATGTTGTACGGTCACCGGCATTGAAATGGGACACTTAGATCCTGGAATACTTGCTTCTCTGCAAAGTGTTATGTGTTTTGCCTAATTCTACGGCGATGAGAGGATTTTAATAGCAAAATTTCAATGGCAAGTTTTGCAAAGGCTTCATTTGCATTCCCTGACATTGCGTGAAAACAAGAAAAAATCAAACAATCATGCCACTTTCATTCAGCACTTCAAGTCTGAAAAAAAAAACAGACGTCTGGCTTTCGTTTTGTAAATATTTCATCGCGGCCCATGTCTGGCTACGCAAATGGCAGCGTGTACCGTACGTCCTCCCAAGAGCAAAACTTTTTCAAACTCAAACATGCAGGGTGTAGGTGGGGGCAAAACCATTAACAACGTCATCTATGATTGGATAGAGTTAAAAGGCGGAGGGCGTTTATCCAGAAGCCGAATTGGTACTCAACCTTTGTAGCGGTTGGCGATCGATCCCGGGTTAAGAGTCAACAGCTTGCATTGGAAAAGTTGAGAGTTGGGATGCGAAGGAGCAGCGCTAATACAAGTGGAAGTCACAAAGGTGGTATCGAACTATCTGCACAATCTAAGAACGAAGTGAATGTAAAGATCAACAATGAAGAGTAGCTTTTGAATGAGTCAACTCAGCTCTCCCATAGATACTACACTATTAGAATTAAAATTCCTTCTTGAGGACTTCTTACTGTAACTAGCTACTTTTAAGTCAGTAGCGATAACAGATTTACTTTCTTACAGTACAAGTAACATTATCAAAGTTATTTTTACAGATACTTTACGACACTCGAATTGTTAACTTGAAACTCTGTAACGTACGGGAAAGAGGAAAAATTTGGCAAGTCTGTTTCCAAATATGTGTCTTCTTTGGATGCTAAGGTGAAATGCTTCTTTCAATTTTATCACTTTTCTGCAATTTCTGGCTAATCGGAACCATGATAATGAGTGATGATATGACTAAATTGATGAAGGGACAATCACAAAGAACATCATGCCCAAGCGGGGATTTGAACTGGCGACCTCTGGCATCGTAGCGCACTCTACTTACCACTCCGCCACGAAGTCGGCACTAAGGTGGGAGGATTTTCGTAAAATCGCCCAAGGAAGCTATGGTTCTATCCATATCAATTTTAGAACATCCACCCACGTCTTAGTGCAATTCGTTGTTTCAAATTGCCGGTCTCCGTAGCGGAGCGGTTAGGACAGAGCGGTACGACGCCACGAGTACCGGTTTCAAAACCCGGTATTGGCATGGGTGTTCTTTGTGAATGTCCCTTCATCAATTTCATCATATTATCACTCATCCTAATATTCGCGATAACTAAAAGTGGTAAAAAAAAGAAAAAAAAGCGAAGCAAAATAAACAAAGTTAACCAAATCAAATCTAATTGAACGCGAAGACTTCAGTACTGTGGGTGGATTTCTACATTCATTTGGAACATGTTAGTCGATCAAGAAAGAATTCACTGTCGAGCGAATGGATCAACATAGGTTCAAAAGGAATTGATGCCACCAGATGCAAAGTAACGGTATACTAACGATGTTAGAATAAAAGCCATTCAAGCAAAGCTGACTTCTTGTTCCATCATTATTATCTGCTACAATAATATAAAATATATATGAAAGTTTATATTATGTAAATAAAACACATGTAAACCTTCACATATTTATGTTGTTACAATTAATGATCATCAATTGCATGTGCAATGACAAATTTCGACTCTGCAACTCAGACAAAGAGGATTTATTTGCAAATCTGAGAAACGTCACGTTTCTGATCCAGGAGAACACTTTCCCGAACAGTCGCTTCGGGCCTTGAGAAATTCCAGAGCCAAAGCTTTGCCAACTTTGAGAGACACAAAGCTTTGTGGAACGTTGCGACTGGAAACAGCCGAAGGAAATGTATCTAAACGCATCACCTGCTCAATCAACTGAAACGGAATCTTGGAGGACGGAATTCTACGGAAAATTCATTACGGACGGTTAGGTATTTTAAAAACGCATTGTCTATATATATTCTCCTAAGAGAGGCAGTTTATCAGTCACATCTTTCTAGTACAAAACTAACAATATGTTATCATATTTGAGTAAAACTTTTCTGAAAATCTATCTAGATGTTTCTAGTGGCGAAAATACTTACCAATGGAACACATTATATACAGTGTTTCTATAAATTAGTTATACAAAAGTAACCGTTAATTGTGAAGAAAGTGTATGTGTAACAGAAATGGTTTATACATCAATGAATACAGCATATCTTCAAGTTTATTGTTGCACGTCATTTGCTTCCAGTTGTTAGTTTCAGACGCCGCCACTGGAGGCGTGAGCGTTTGCTTATCTTCTCTAGTATTGCGCCAGTCATCAGGGACTGTGGCATATCATACCTGGACATGCTAAAGCCACAATTCATTGAAGATATGGGTGCTGATTTCATTTCCCTCCGCATTTTCATAAAGAAGTAACCGCCTACCTCAATCGTGAAGTACCGACTTGGATTGGTCGTGGTGGAACGATTCCGTGGCCACCTCGTTCGCCTGATTTCATCCCCATGGATTTATCTATCTGGGGTTACATTAAAGAACGTGTGTTTGTTCCCCCTCTTCCCAGCAACGTCGACCAGCTGCGGGTCCGGATAACGCAGGCAGCTGCGACCATCGATGCAGACATGCTTCAAAGGGTTTGGCAGGAAATCGAATATCGCTGGGACATTTTCTGTGCGATGAAAGGATCACATATTGAACACTTGTAGAGAAAACTTGAAGATATGCTGTATTCATTGATGTATAAAATATTTCTGTTACAAATACAGTTACACAATTAACCGTTACTTTTGTATAACTAATTTATAGAAACCCTGTATTTAACCTTTTTCATATCTGCGTGGAAAGCATTCAAGACAATATTTAATCTACAATAAATAAACGGAGTTTCAAACTTAAAGAGTAGTTTCAGCAAGAACACGAACAGAACAATGGCACATACTAGAAGTAGATTGACGGCTCGATAAAAGACATAACACTTGTATATATTTGCACTGTTTCAAATGTAATCACGTAAATCAGGTTATTGGTAAACAAGGTAAAGTGGGAGTAAAGACTTCACATCCTTAACTTTGGCATGGAAAACAGGATAAGATAATATAATTAAATAAATTATCTTGAATCCCATTCTCAGTCGACGTGTATTGCACAGTTGCTCGCATAGCATGTTAAGTTGTGAGTTCAGGACCGATGAGCCTACACGAGCATCGACTGATTTGGTTATTTTCTCCTGCGGATAATTGAGGATACACTGTTCATCCTGTTCCTGCACCACTTTCTACAACTCTTCCTGATAATGGAAGAGTTAGTGATGGGGGGAGTAGTCAAAATCTTATGTTATTTACTCGTGGGAAGGCCATATCAGGGGCTCCGAGTATTAATGGGCAAATCGCAAAGATGAGTAACGATATGAAGAAAATAATTAAAGGACTCCCTCAAAGAACACCCACGACCAGGCCGGTATTCGAACCCGGGACCCTTATCGCGTAGCGTGCTGTGATAACCACTCTACCTGAGTACAAAACTTAGAAGGGGAAATTCGGCAGCTACTGTGGCGAAGTGGTTAGCGAACCGCTCCACGATCAAAGGGTCCTGGTTTCGGATAACGAACAAGGAATTGACGTTTTTTCCCACATCATGACATCACCATGCCTCCACGTCGTCGTCCAGAGGTAGAGAAGCGACGTAAATTTTCCAAAAATACAAGCGGGACATCCAATAAAGACGATTTGACTCCAGCCGACGTTGCGAGATAGAAGAGGCGGCTGCAGCGAACACGGAAACGCATTCCAACCACACTCTCCAGTTCCACTCGAACAGTGCCTAATGGAGAACCTCCCGATCCTTAAGTGCTAATGGGTTCGTGTGAAAATACCAAGAACTGAAGGGGGAAAATCCATCGCATGGTATATTTTTTTACAGCAGCATCAATTCGACAAAAGATCGAAATGGAAAGCCATGGAAATTTTTCTACCAACCTTTGGCAGCTTGTTAGTTTTCCTAACACTTTTCCAACCACAATTTATTGGCACCTTCCCTTTAAAAAATGCAGATAAGGATCAAGAGAGAGAGAGAGGAAAGTCCCCACGCTTTTCCAGAAACTGTAGAGAAAATGCTACCAGGCCAAATAAAATAAGTTTGGCGCCTTTCGTTTGAGGCTACGTGGAGTATTCTCCCCAGGACGATTTCTCGTTTGTTATCTACAAGGTATTCCTCTTTGCTTATTTTCCAGTAAGAAACCATGCAGCAGATTCATGTATGCATCCGTTTCATCCATAAATAACAGTGTATTTGGAACCAAACCTAAACAATACACGTTGATATCAAAATATTTTAAACAGGCTACAACGAAAATAAAATTTTAAAATAAATGTAAAAATTACCAAATATATATAGTAATACTTATGTAATACGGCTAGTTTCGGTAAATCAAATAAATCGGATTTTCTTTATGGGCAGGGACGACATAAGTAGTAGTTTTCATGGAATTTACTGATACTTATTTCCTACAAAGTCAAGAATGTCCCAGGTAAGTTTTCGGCTCCATATTTTGTCGCGTGCTTCTAAATTTGGATAATGAACTCGTTTGTATGCAGTGTCGCCAACGGATGGGCAAAGGTGGGCTTCAGCCCATCTTAAAACAATCTTAGTCCATCCTCCTGCGCACTAAAACAGACTACATGGAAATCATACAGAAAGAGGGAGAGATAAAGACGGATAGCGGGAGAAAGAGAAAGTAAACAGATAAAGAAGAAACAGAAAGAAAGAAATAGATGGAGAAAAAGATAGGAAGGAAAAAGAAAGAAAAAGAAAGAAAGGAAAATGGAAAAGGAGTGAATAGAAAAACAAAGGAAGATAGAAACAAATAAAAGAGACGAAATCTTGCACAGAAACTTAGATAGCATAAAGGACAGAAAGAAGGAACCTTAGCAGCCAATAACCACCGAAGCAGAGGCAGAAAGGAAAGAAAGAGAGAGAGAGAGAGAGAGAGGAAAAACATCAAGGGAAAGAGGAAAGTAGGAGAAAGAAAGGAAGAGGGGGACAGAGAGATGCGAAAGAAAGAGAAGAAAGAGTGACAGGATCTCTCTCTCTCTCTTTCTCTCTTCACCTGAAAATATTTCGTTTCGTCCATTCTTTGAGCCCAGGCGAGGTAAATTCACACTGCTCGTTTGCAGAAGTTTTATGAACCATAAAGGACAAAAATTTATGCACGTGCGAAAAGTATTGAGTCATTACACTCAGAGTTCGCTTAATTATTAAATGAATAGCGTGTAAAATGACATCAACAGGTGTAAATTTCATTGGAACAGCAGCCGTGGTAGAAATGAAGCTATTTCCGGATGGAAGTTTCACGTGATTCCAGTGCGTCTTCTTGAATGGGCAACATGATGTGTAATAATGTCGCAGATTGAGCATCCGAAGAGTATAATACGAAGCTGGAAATTTCACAAATGCACGTAACGGTTGTCAACCTCCGCTCTTTCAATTGCAATTAACTCTCATTGCCGTCGAACGCACTTCAATAATATCCATTCCAGCGAACATCTCCACGCTGCCATGGAAACGCAACTCTGAAACTGGTGTTTCCATCCCGATCTTGGAAACAGATGGCAATGTAACAGATATATTTTCTTAAAATTTACAGAATGATTTCGTGTGCAGCTGAACGAATTGTAGGTTAAGCGTTATGCCCATTCTCGGCACGCCCTTGAATAAAAAACTATATTTCAGACACATTTATAATAATAATCTATAGCACATTCTATTTACATTATATAATATTGTCTAAGGAACAAGTACAGTTCCACTATTTCTATTTTCACAAAAAACTTTCAAGTAGCACATTCCAGGGTTTCCATTGTGAGAAAGTAAATTTCATGATATTCCAGGTTTTACAGTAGAGGCGTCGCCTTGAGGGAGCGAGAGTGGGCTGTAGGTATGCGAGAGACTTTCAGAATCATTTATAGGAAGAATCACACATACAGACGGATAATTATGTAGGAACAAAGGCAGAAGGAATGAGAAAGTAATAGAAAGAAAATAGATAGAAAAGGAGAAGCAATGAAAGAAAGAAACAGAGGATGAAAGATGCAACGTCCACCCACGCAGAGCTCAGCATCACCGCGCAGGAGTACTGGTACTAGCTGCGTTCAACGCTAAACACTGCAGTTGGGTGGTCGGCAAAAGTTTACCCATATGTACTAACTGATTCAGTCGTAGTACAAAGACTCAGAAAAATCTCAGAGCTTGCTGGGTGTAAAGAAAGATTAAACCAGGTTTTTATATATATATCTATAAAGTTTATTATAATCTGAACACAAACATGTCCGTTAGCACAAGAGTCTTTACCTGTACCACCTTTAGACTCGAAGAAAAAGGGGGAACTGGGAACATCCAATTCATTACTCGCAGTGAGGCGCCAATGGGGAGTATGGGGACCTAATTTTATTTAGGGCCTGGTCGCCGCAGTCGTCACGGGTTCCCCCGAAAGAGAGATTGAGTTGTCTGGAAACCCAAAGCCACACTACCCTGGCGGGGTGCCGCAGGTTGATAGGGGAAGGAAACCTCTCGCAGCAAGCGGATCGGGTCCTCTCACTCTAAAGTGGAGTTGTTCTCTCTCGCCAATAAGCGGAGTGGGGTATCTCTCACTCGAAAGTGGAGTGGGTTATCTTGCCAAAGGCAGAGTTCAAATCTCTCGCTGGAAGGCGGAGTGCGGCTTCTCTCGCCCGCAGGCGGAGGACAACTTCTCTTGGGTGCTTGGTCTCTCGCAAGAGCGGAGTGCAACTTCCTTCCTTCCTTCCTTCCTTAGGATGCTTGGACTCTCGCAAGAGCGGAGTGATCCTTCTTCCAGGTCCGTTGGTAAGAGAGATCTTACCGTGAGCCGACCTGAAAGCCAACTCAACTCCGGGTGCGGTGCGGTGCGGTAATATGTCATAATCGATATGGAGTGTCTTACTTATATTTGACTCCCATCTGTTATATTCTGTAGACAACATCTTTAACAATTAACTTCATATACATAATAACAAGAACAAGCTTCGGCAACTGTCGCTCGAAGTTTAAAATATTGTGTTCCCAAAGTGAACAAAACAATTACAATCACCACATACATAACACAACAATAAAAAATTTACTCCAATCTCGGGAGTTTAATGCGGAAATGACGAGGCCTCTCCGACCCCAGCATGCTAATTAATGGATTTGTGTGTCCTCTTATTTTATTCCAAAAGGATCGTTTGGCTTGTCGTAGTGCTACATCAAGAAGCTCCAAATTCAGATCTTCATGTATCTGGATTATGCGAGTAAGAGGAGGATGCCTTCCAATTGCTCTGGCAGCTCGATTTTGGACTCTTTGCAGTTTAATTAAATGAGTCTTCCCTGCATGCTGCCAGGCGGGACTGGCGTATAGTAATATCGGCCGCACCATCATTTTATATAAATGCAGGCGTGTCTCGAGTGTGGGTGCCATGGACCGGAACATTGGGTATATATATCCTATCCTCTGTTTGGCCTTCTTAGTCTGGGCATTAATGTGTGGTCCGAAGCTAAGGCGTTTATCAATCAACACCCCAAAGTATCTAACTTGTTCAGCGCTGGGTACATCTCGCTGAAATAGTTGCAAGCTGGCCCCTTCTTTGGCATTGGATAGACTAAAAACGACTGAAGTACTCTTTTCTGGATTTATCTTGATTTTCCACCGTTGAGCCCAACGTTCAAAGATCGGCAGGAAAGTTTGCATCTGTTTCTGACACTGAAGCACACGTTTGCCGGTAGTGAATAGTGCAGTGTCGTATGCGTAGTGGGAAAGTATATAGGGACAGCGCGAGAAAGTACGAACACCCCTCCAGCAGCTTTGGCCATACTTAAAACTAGCTCAACATGCCCATATGAGCTTTTTGCTCAAGTGTGGAACCCTTGCCTAATCCAAGATTTTTGTAAAAATGCCCTCGGGAATTTCTCAGAAAGTATGACCCCTCTCAGATTGAAGTGCATATACTTATAAAAGGCACTTCTGAGAGATTGTTGTCCATAAACTTGTCAAAAATATGCCCCTCTTGGGGCTACACTTAAAACTAGGCTACACACCTACCCACACACATACATGGTTTAAGTTTAATTGGATACCAGGTTCACTAATATTAAAACAATGTAATTCTTCTAGAATTGCTCCGTGACTCTCTCATTTCTTACATCATAAACATATGATTTATCACCTATGAGAATGACACTACAAATGGTGTCATCTGGTAATGTCTCCTGGAATTCACAGATAATTTTAATGTTTGTTCTGTCATTAACCACAACTTGTTTTCTTTTTGAAGTGTTGATTACAAACATGGGTCTATGTACTTTGAATTCATCTGGTGTGTAATACATGTCAGTATTGCCTGTAGTGACTCTTTTGAAAGCCGAAAAAGCCTCATATAATTTGAGGAAATCATCCTTGGAAATGTCTAAATTGTAATTTTCTCTAGGAAATACCTCATTTCTGCCATTTTTAAGATATATGTTCTTGATGTTGCAGTTATCAAATTTACTTGAATTTTTTTCCTGATTGTTGTGTCTTCCAGTCTGAAACAGTACCACTACAAAATCAGGCATGTCGTATTGTATGCTGGAGAATGAATTTGTAGCATCAAACTCATAATAAGACCCAGATGCAGGCTTCTGTACACATTGATATGTGTAAAATTGCAGAGGAATCTGTGGATTTTTTATTATATCAGCTTTGTATTTAAGAGCATAACTGGCCTCATATTCAACAACTGGGATTCTTAACTCCATAGTCTGAATAATGCATTTTCCTGCATCTGGTAAGGTATTGGGCAGAGCTTCTCCTGTAGGGTTTAATGTGCTGTACCTCATCAAAGCATTGTTATCATTGGCAGCTCTTCTAAATGTAATTCTTAAACCACCCTTCCACATAATGTCTTTGTAATCTGAGAAGAATCCTGGCAACAGGCGCATAGGAAACAGCACTGTGTGGTTTTTAGATAATATTTTCTCACCAGCTTCAAATCCACCGATTTTGTAGTAAGAAGCTTCGGTCTTGGATAATTTTAGAGTGGCCAAAGCTGTGGAGGTAATACCGGGATAATCCACTCTGTTTATAACAACGCCATGCTTTCTGATCTCAATTTCAGAGAATAGATGCGGCACAAAATTGTCTACCAATCTTATATTAGAATTTGCCGGGTAATCTGTACCATCGAGCTTTACAGCATCAAATTTGATGTATAGATCTGCTCTGTGAGGGTGTATAAATCCATCCCCTACATCAAGATCAACCTCAATCTCTGTGTTGGGTTGATTTAAATTTGCAAATGTCCTCCTGTTTGGGGGGAATGATTGTAGCTCATAACTCTCAATATTTTCCATTGTATGTATTTTTATTTAAATGTTAATCTCTATGATTGCAGTTGTTGTGGCTCCAGCAAAATCAACTAATTCTTCTTTTTCATTAGTGACCATCAACTCAATATAATCTATTCTATTATGGCACACAGGAAAATATAATGTTGGGGATGGAGTGTAGATGATTGGCTCCATGAATTCGGAATTAGGTTTGAATGTTGCAATGATGCCAGTTTGTTTGTGAGTGCCTATGCCATTTGATTTGGTGATCATACCCTCAGCCACATTACAGTGAATATTCAGAGTCTCTATGGCTAAGAATTTAGGTATATTAATAGCAGTGTGTTTGATGGCTGCTTCAAGTTTTGTGTTGTTCTCAAAGCCTAACAGCTCTCCTATAGTACCCAGATCCACTGTTTCTGTAGCAGATACAATCTCTACTCTGTGAGTGACAGAATTTTGACTTAACACTACACCTCTGGGTAATTGAGCATTTAGAGTGGACAGATTATATTGCCCTGGAGTGATGACAATTTTTTGATCCCCTACTGCAATTTTGTTGTTGTGGTGTGTAATATTAGGGATTAGGTACATGCCGTAAAATGCTCTGAGAGCTATTGTTTTGGGATACACTATGTCATCATGCAATTTGAGTTTCAATATTGAATTTTGGCTGGTGAGATGGAATACCCCCATGATGTTTCAGATACCACAAGGCCTTTTGAAAATTTTCAATTGATGGTTTATTTATTTGAGACATATATCTGAGAACAGATAAACACAGATGTCCACAATTAACATCTTTGAAATTTTGAACACGGGCATTATTGTAATAAAGATTAGGTGATTTTAAATATTTTATTAAATTTTCAGGTGGAACACCTCCAAATGAATCAAACACAAATGCCTCATTGTTTAAATATTTAAGATAACAGATCCAGTGAGTGCCCTGATTTTTGTATTTGTCCAAATTAACAATGCCACACTCTTTGTTGAGTGGTTGTTCCGGTAAAGAATCAGACATGTACACACCCCTAAAATGTTTGATGCCCAGTGGCTTGATTAAAGCTTCAATATCTTGGTTTGTAAGCGGCTCTTGTTTTTTTTAAACTTACTCATGGCTCTCTTAACACCTTTGCCTTTTTTCTCCATGGCCAGGTTATGGCGCCTCTGCTCATCTAATTCTGCCCTATTTTTCTTGGCATCTATTACTGTTTTTGCTATGGCAGCTGATCCCCCAGCCAAGCTCCCAACAGCCCCGAGAGCTGCTAAGATGGCAGGGATAGTAAATATGAAACCCCCCACATGTGATTTTTTTCTGGATTGCTGTAATTTTTTTAATTGGGGGGTGCTAAGCAACAATTTCATACCATGGCCCTTGGCAATACAAGAGCTCTTTTTCTTGCGCTGCTTTTTGGTCAAGAGGCTATCAATAGTTTTAAGAGATTTGAGACCTGCATAAGGTATTTGATACATAACACCCTTGGCCTTCATTGTAGGTTTATTATATACCTATTCACAACCCCAACCCCAGTTTTTGTTTGGTGCTCATAGCTATGGTGGTTCCCAATGCTGCTATTTTTTCACTCAAAGAAGCATCTTTGCTTACAAATCTACCAAATGCAGCCTCTTCTAATTTCTTGTCTGCAACATGTCTCTTGTCAAGATCAGAATGTGTGTTGTATGCTATGTCATGGTCTCTACAAGCAGCATCTAGGGGATTTACACCAGGATCCCCTCTGTTTAATCTATGGTCCAGTTTTGTGCCTGGACCACAATACTGATAGCCTGGAATGTGTAGTTCAAATGGCAGCTTGTTTATAATGTCATTAACAAGCCCCCGACCCTCAGAAATATTCCAAAATTTAGGTGGTAGAGTATTAATAATTTTTATGAGATATCCAATCCCCTTAGGGTCATTCACTATAAAATTAGACAATTTTGTGCTTATCATGTCCATAATTCCAACCTTTTCATTGTAAAAATTGTGGTTGCCAGCATTTTCCTCCCCAGCTATCACCAATAACCTATCCACAAGTTTCCTGACATCATCAACCCACACAAATTCTTTAGGCAGGGTGTTGTATTGTTTGATTCCACTGCCAGTCTTGATCTGTGACCATATGGGCTTGATTAAATTATTGTATTTTGCTCCACTGCTCGACTTGACTCTTTTTTGTGTGGGATCATTGTTCTGGTATAGAGCATGTGATTTTATTAATATTTCTTTGTAATCCTCATAATCTTGATCTGTATAGCTGCCAGGCATTTTCCTAGTCATCAATTCCCACAATCCAGGTGTGCCGGTGTACTTAACAAAAGCACCTTTTTCTCCGAGACGAGATTCTGAATATACAATTATATCATCTCCCATAAATGTTACTCTGAAATTGCCAATTCTATGTATGATGTTCCCATCAAGCTCTGTGTCAGCATATAAGCCAAACACCTCATCTTTGTTGTCTTTAGGTGTGCTTAAATATTTTTGAGCAAGAAGACCCAATTCAATTGGATCCTGTGTAGCTTCAATTCTTCTAGGAGCAACAGGACTAGGTGTATGAATACTGGAAAGTGGGGTGAATGGATAATCTAATATGTTCCTTGCAGCTACAGGCACAAGCTCTGTGATCAAATCTTGATTTTGCTCTGTAACAGTTTTGATATTCTTACCTAAATTATTAATAGCATCAATTACAGGCTGTTCTGTTTGTTTGTGTTTTTCATAAATTCCTCGGTTCTCTGATTTCCATCCCTTGAATCCTTTTACAAGATAATCTCTTAACTTAAGATCATCAATGATTGGCCTTTTCATGGTTATTTATATATGTTTCAACGTCTAGAAAATCGTTGATTTTATTTCTGTATTTGCCGCTACTGGGTGTTCTTGTCATATCAATTGTGACAAACCCATAACTGTCCTGGTTCCAGCACTTGCTGCAAAATTTAGAAAAATCATTGTAGCTCAAGTCCCCACCTACATATTCATCATGTATGTGTTTGAGGTTGGTATGATCTTGATGAAACACACATATAAAATTGCTGTTGTCTCGGATCAGTTGCTTGGGTATTTTAGAAAAAGTCTGTGCCAGGTAGAAGCAATCAATGTTTTTGTGCCGCCCCTGTGTAAAGAAATTTCTAACCTTGTTTTGATTATCCAGTATAATGTCATCAAACACAACAACAGAATTATCGAGACAGTCATGAAGTGGCTTAACATCTGGTTCAAAAGTAGCAATATCCAATCCATCATATAGCTTCATCAGCTGCTGATATTTTAATTGTTCCAAGCTCTTAGAGAAGATATACAAGTGCCTGTTTTTCCAGTCTAACCAGTTGGGTGCCAATAAAAAATTATCAACCATTAGTGTAGTTTTACCACAAGCAGATGGCCCAACAATAAGACATCTAATATTATCAGGCAGCAAGTTGCCATTTCTCTTATTCTGTTGTTCAGGTTCTGGCAGCCTTTTTATAACATCCCAGGTGCTCATATTATCATTTTGTTTGCATCGATCCAGCTGTTTTCCGGATGACCCAGCCATTTGACAAATAACTTGTTGCCTTTTCTGCGGATGATTTTTTCTATGAGATAAGTGTCAGGCTGTTTAGTTTTGCTGAGCTCTTGTTCATAGAATCTGCCTTTGAGAATTTCTCCTCGGTGATCTTTTATTATATATGTGTTAAGAGTCCCGGGTTTAACTTGAACTACTGTAAATAATTCGGTGCTCCAGTTTCTTGTAAAGCCTCTTTTGAATAAGTGCTTATATTTGCTGATTCTTACTTGATCACCCACCCTGTATTTGGCCTTTCTTGTTGTTGGATGGTATCTAGGATAATAAACAGTGCTGATCAATTTTTGCTCATCAGATGAAGTTACTTCAGAGGGTTTCATGTTGATTGTGGAATGGACCGAGTTGTTATATTTATGTAGAAGTTCTGGAAGAATATTAATCCATTTATAATTACCTTGAAGTGTAAATTGTTTATACATAAGATTTTTTAAGGTTCTGTTGAATCTCTCTACAATTGAGGCTTTGAGGACACTGTAACTCGAGTAATGTTTTATTGCCTGGCTTTTAATAAATTGTTGAAACACTGAATTATAAAATTCTTTGCCATTATCTGTTTGCAAATAGCGCGGTGATCTTCCACTCTGATTGATGATTGTCCTGAAGGCTTCTGTAACACATGTTCCAGTCTTGGATTTGAGTGGCACAGCCCAGGCAAATTTTGAAAATGTGTCTATTACAGTGAGTAGATACTTGTAGCCCTTGTTGATTTTGTCTAAGTTTTTCAACTGTCCACTTGACAACTCAATCAAGTCGCTCTGCCATAAATCATCTATACTTTTTGTGACTACTGGGAGTCTCTTAAAATTATGTCTGGCTTGTCTGTGTAATTCATCAACAACTAGACATGATATGAAAACAAGAATATTGCAACTATGGGGTGTTCAGCAGCTGATACTGCAGGATTTTCTAAATATAATTTGTCCCCTATTTGTATTTTAAATTCCAGAGATCCATCATCTTCAACATAGGCTGTTTCTAATGTATTGGGGTCTGTAAAATCCTCTAACTCTACACTGGTGATTTTTGGTTTGTTGTCAGCATTTGTTATTGATAAGGTAGGGTAGTGGTGTGCCTGTGGCTGATGCCAATATTTGATCTTGATTGGTCTCAGTGTGCCCCCAACAAAAAACTGGTAATAAAATTGTACAGGGGACAGCATATATATTTTGCCACCTGGTGTAAATGGTGAATCATATTCTTTGTTGGGGATGCTGTACAATTCAAGAATTACTGTATGTTTTGGATTCTCGATTATGCCAGTTATTTCCTTTTCTGCTGTAAGCAATCTGCTTGTTACAGATTCAAGGTGCTCATTGATGGTCCTAACAACATCATCATGGCCTGGCTTAATTTTTATGTCCACAACAAGTTTCTTGTATTGTTGCACAATCTCTTGAAGCTGCGTGGCAAAAACAGAGAGAGCATTTGCTTGATTGGATTCCATGGTTCCTAGCTGTTGCTTGATATTAGCTACAATTTGTTGCAAATTTTCAACAACTGCCAATTTTGAATTTTGAGCAGTAAGATCATGGACCTGTCTTCTGATATCCTCAAAACAGGGCATGCAGTTCATTAATATGTTGATTGGTTGGTAGAGTGGCCACTGTCTGAGTGAGTTGTTTGATCTCTGCTTGGATATTCTTGATATCTTCTGATTTCAATATCCTATTCACTGCCCTCTTAATATTTTTAAGTTCCTGTGATGTAGGAAGATTTGATACTGTATTTTGCAAAGATTCAAGTGCCAATTTTACATTGTTTAATTCAGAAGCATCAGCCACATTTTGCATAGCATTTTGGAGCAGGGCTATATCTGCCTGAGTGGGTGTAGATTGTTGTAAAATTTCAAGTTTTGTTTGGATATCATCGATCAAGTGATGAAAATGAGATAGTTCAGATTCAGTGTTGAGGTTTTCAAGCTTTGTGATCTGTTGCTGGACACTAACAAGAGTATCTACAATACCGGGTAGGCGAGATTCTTGTACATTTGCCAAATCACTTTGCACTGCTGCTATTGTACCTTCAAGATGGGTTATGGTACTTTGAATTTTTCCAAAATCTTCATATCTTTCAAGTTGCAGCTTAATATTTGCCACACTCCGAGTTATTGCACTCAAAGCATCAGAAGATGGCAAATTGTTCATAAAATTTTCAAGTGTCTCAATTTTTTCTTTAACCTCGGCTATGGCATTGTGCAGAGAATCCAGGTTAGGTATTTGGAGTGATTGAATCTGTTCTTTTAGAGTGGAAATCACTAGATCAAAATCTTCTTGTGATTTTATGCTTTTGACAATTGTTTGGAGCTGTGCCTGGACATTATTTATTTGCTCTTCCAATTGTTGTTTCAATTGCTCGGAATTGGTGGCTTGGGTCTTAAATTTGGCTTGAAGAGCTGCTACAGCTTCTTCTAAACTTTGAAAATTATCTAATGTTGCCAGATCAGTATATTTCTGAAGCAGCAATTTTAGTTCAGAATCAATTTTAAGAAGAGGGTCCATGCATTGTGATTGCAAATTTGTAATTTCTAATTGAAGACTGGCATTCAGTGTGGTTTGTAAAGCTTGTAAATCACTTCTTAATTTCTTGACTCTGACATCAAGCATCAGAATCTCATCACTGTGATCTTCATGCCTTGTATGGCCAAATATATCATTAGGCATTTTCTTTTAATGGTTATTTATTATAGAGTATCTGATTCTTAATTCTATAAAAAAGGGTATAAGCTTGTCATATGATCCAGGGACCTCAATATATAAGCAGTCACCAGCAGAAACAGTATATACAGTGCCAGAAACCATGTTTGAGTGCTTAATTCTATAAATATTTCTCCCTATTGAAATCTTGACATTACCCTCAGGGGTTGTAATAAATTGCAATTGCCCACCTACAGGTAATTGGTAATGATTTAAATTATTGTTAAATATGTACAATGTTTTACCTGTTTGATCATCAACATCTGTAAGTATGCTGTTCAGATGAATAATTAACAAGCCACTCAGTTTAGACAGCATATCAGAAGAGGGTTGTGGTGTTGGCAGCTCCATAATAGCCTGTTTTTTGAACCCAAATAAGTTCATAGGCATGTTTATTTATTTCAAATCATGCTCTGTCATTGGGCATTGTTTGCCACTTCTCAAATCACAATGCCCCCAAGGTAAAGTATGTATGCCACATGATAAAATGCATCTCTTATCATCATGTGGGTCCAGGGCCACTTTTCTTACAATATTGCTAGTCAGCAAGTGATCCACACTCTGGATTCTGGATTCTGATGTTTTGATTGAATTCTGGGATTTGAGGCAATTTTCATAATCTTCAAATTGAAGATCTTTTTCAACAGTTACTTTGCCAATACCCTTGGCCTTTTTGGCAACAGTGCCACTACATGTCTCAAAAGTGTACATCTTGGCACTTAACCCAGCAAATTTCACAATAACATCACCACATGTCTCATCTTTTAACTTGCCAGGCACCTTTTTGTTGTGGGGTTGAATTCTTGTATGTTCACTGGTATCAAAATATTGAAACAATTCAGGCTGTGACATATCTTGATAAACATCTTCTGTTTGAATATCAAGAACAAAACTATCCGTATCCATGTACATCAGTTTTACACGATCACCATAAAAAGGTTTCAACACATCATAATACAATGTTAACATATGTAATTTGGACAATTCCAATATCGCAGCCCCTACATAAATAGGTTTATCAAACTTAATCTTTGTTTTCTTCATGTTGAAAAGTGCCATGTGCTCATCATAAATTCTTCTGTAATTGAAATTAGGCTTTGCAACCAATTTTTTGCTCCGGCTGGGGTCAGTAATTATTTTAACATCGGTATGTTTTCTGACATTTTCTATAGTTTTGCCATAGACAGAATTCACCATCAATTTAAACAAGGTCTTATCAAATTGGCTCATTGCAGATGTTCGAAGCTCTGTGTTTGTATCAATATATGGCTTCAACCATCTTGAGTGCCTGAACCTCAAAACTTTTCCAACTTTGGTCACTTGAACACCATGATTCATCAGGAACTGGAGGTTTTTGTAATATATGACATAATCCTGTTTTGGCTCTAGAGTCATCATTAGCTTCTTCTGTTTAGAGCCAGGTGAGCACTGAACCTCGGGAATTGGGGGCAGATCAGAAAATTTGTTGTGCAAATCATCAGGAATTTTCAGATCAACCTCTAAGAATAGACCATAGTCACTGTCATCAAAATCCTTAAGATCCTCAATGTTGAAATCTTCAACCCATTCAAGCCCTGCATATGGTAGTTTTTGCATCATGGCATGACCATAGAGGCTGTTTGCATCTACATACACTATATAATTTGATGGCCGTGCTGGATCATAATCAGGCAGCATAATATGCTTGTTATTTGCTCTGGCATATCTCTGGGAACATTGCACCATCCCTCCTCTTATACATTTCTCCATAAACAGATACGTATCTTGATCGTGGATCAGATCCAATTGCATTTTAGTGTTGAAAAACATTGCGGCCCATGCTAGGCCCGGGGCACTGTAAAAATATATTGGGTCCAGTTTATAATTTTGCATGGAAGATTTTCTGAATGCTTGCAATATATCAGCTAAGAGAGTGACATCAAGTTTCAAATATGCCATGTGATAATCACCAAATGTCTGGCATTTTAAATTATTCCACATCAACTGAGCATGGTGATAATCATCATCAGTGATTCCAGATCCTCTGATTTTGCTGTAAAACTCTTCTTGTGGTGGCAGGGAACACTCATCAAATTTAGAAAAATCTGTAACATAGTCATATGGATATACACCCTTCCGCCTAATTAATTTCAGGTCCTGATTTGGAAACAATGCACGTGTGATTTTCAAGTGATCATCAGGTAATTGAGAGGCCAGTGTAGCCAGGCTAGCAGATAAAAATCTGTAAGAATCAAGAAATCTTATGTGAATAGGAACACCATCAACTTTAATTATCTTGCTAATAGATATATATTTCTCATCATTTTCAGCTAAAATATTTAAATTCTGCTTGTCAAACCCCTCGTACCTGATCAGATGATGGAAATCATAATTGGATGCTCCATGGCAAAATATGGGGATAAATCTTGGTCTCTTGATCTTAATATTACAGCTATTACACAGGGCCATTAAGAATTTACCATCTGTATGAGAATGGTGTTTCACCTTGATATTTGTATCTGAAAATTCAGAATCACATACCGGGCATTTTTCTGCATTGTTGAAATCTTCAATCTGTTCCTCTGTTAAAGGCAACATAGGCTTTGATTTTAATAAGATGTTAGATGCTATGTCACGGCACACATTTTCTATTCTTTGTGCAAATATTTTGATGGCATCTGGTCCCATGTATAAGCACGGCTCACTAGCTACACCATCCTGTACAACCACATAACAAAAGCTGGAAGGTTCATGTAGCTGGTATGGTGTACTTGAAGATTCTTCAGGATCTGGATTGCAGAATGCAATAGGTTTGACGTTCGATTCGAAATCACAGACAATATATGCTGGGTGTTCCAACGAGGCTTCATACTTTTTGAATTTGCAATTTTCACTTGGATTGGGCATCACCATATGAACAGGTTTATGGTTGCCACAGTATTTCAGATGCTCAATTAACTTGTTTTTAGCAATTTCTGCATTCACTTCCCGAACCCCATTTATTATTTTTTTACCATCAAATTCAGTTAAACATCTTCTGCACAACTTGAATATTGTATTGGATTTGCCTTGTTGTTTTCTGACTAAAGCTTCAAGACTGTGTATCAGAGTATAATGGTATGTATTATTCCCTTCAATTAAGAGCAGATCAATCGGAATAGCAGATTCATCATCAAGTGTACTGATTCTGAGAGGTGCTATCGGGCAATTGCCAGTGGAACAAATAAATACATTAATAGATAATTGTTTGCCATTAATATCCCGGGCCTTTTTTTCAAATTTATCAATATTCTGAACAGACATTGGATATTCTAAACCCTCCATTGCATCGTCAAAATCATGTTCATGCTGTTTGTAATAACTTATTCTCTGAGGATCCCTTGAAACTGGATACAGAGCAGCTAATATACACCACAAAAAGCATTTCGCGTCATTATTTTTTATATTGACCACGGCTCTTTTGTTTTTGATATTAGCAGGTAATGGCAGATATGTAGAACCTTTTAATGGGCTGAATTCAGAAATATTAACATATAACTTGTGTGGAGAGTCGCATAGGCTCCATCCGGACTCTTTTGCCGCAAATTCAGAGTGTTTAATATTCAGTTGATCTATCAACCTGCTTATTATTGTGTCTAAATTTGCATTTGAATAAACCGGTACAGTTTCTGTTATGTGGGGCTGTATAAATTTTGTACCATTTGGTTTTTTATATTGTGCAAACAATTTAAGGGACAACTTATAAGACCCATTTTGTGCATTAAGAATTGCCTGCACATCAGGATTTACACTGTTCAAAAAATTATTAATTCCACATCTTGGCTCTGATACAAACCGATAATCTCTTAATTGGGCATTAAAACTGCTATGGATAGGTGCATAGCGTGGCTGCTTTGCAGGTCCAGCATTAACAGGTGCTTCGTGCCTTCTTTTCAGACCAGAAGTAGATGGTTGTGTTGATGATTGTGCAGAGCAAGTATCTTTATGTTTATATGTGAAATATTCCATGTTATATTCTCTATGGCATTTGGGGCAAATTATTGTGGGAGTTCTGTATTTGTCTGGGTTACAAATCTTTTGGTGCTTGGCCCAATTGGAGCTGGATATATTTTTATTGCACTGATTACAATATTTTTGATTCGGCATTTTTGTTGTTGTTTATTATATACAATTTCCTGGGATTCAAATCAAAATTCTATGCTTAATAAAAAATATCAGTTGGGTTCAGCAGTGTGCTTTGTATGTGTGTGTATGTGTGTATGTGTGTATACACTTAATATTTTTGGCTTTGGTATTTATATACAATTTCTTGGGAATCAAATCAAAACTCTATGCTTAATCAGTTGGGTTCAGTGCAGACAAAAAAAACTGCATAGCTCTATGTCAATTAGTTCTTGAGATTTTGTATTTAGGAACCACTTTGGCCCCCCCTGCCAAAAATTGGCTTTTATTGTATCAGTGTATATTGTCTCTATGACCTTACTTGGGTTATTCCAGTGCAGACAAAAAAACTGCATAGCTCTATGTCAATTAGTTCTTGAGATTTTGTATTTAGGAACCACTTTGGCCCCCCTGCCAAAAATTGGCTTTTATTGTATCAGTGTATATTGTCTCTATGACCTTACTTGGGTTATTCCGCCAAATTATATGCTTCAAGTCTCCTATACTTTGGTGGAGCCTGTTCAGGTTCTGCCCCCCACTTGTGGGTTCCACTGCCGATCCAGCAATGGTGAAGAATCTGCACTGTGTCCTGGCTTATATAGATTTACAGAGCCAATAGAAACACTGCTTATTTAAACGTAACACATAATCGCATTATGTCATAAGCAACCAATCAGAAAACACCACATAATCACATTATGTCATAACCATTTAATCAATTAATATTGTACAACATGATGCAATAGAAGTGGACCGGGAAGTAAATATGTATGGATGTGGGTGGGTGGGTGTGTGGGTGGGTGGGGGTGCATTCAGAAACATGAGCTATTCTCTAACATTTTTGCCGAAGTACTTTCTTCTGAGTGTATCCCGTTTTTCTGCTGAGCGTACATGCAATCCATACCGCAGCGCCATGCCTCAGCGCCGGGGAAGCAGAATTGTCTGGAACTAATCGATGTCAATAGGGAGAACCGCGCCGCGGCGATCATTTGATAGGGAGAAATTACAGGCAATAGAACTGCCGCTCCAAATATTGATCCCATTGCTTTGGGGCCGTCATGCGCACATATTGTTCAAGTATTGATCTTATACCCTCTCGGTGCTTGATTTTATATATGAATAGATTACAACAAACAAGCTGGATGTAACAAATGCAAAATATCCCAGTTTCAATTCAATCCATTTATCTGAATTGAAGAAACCAACAATTCACATATCCCCATATCATTGTATGCTTGCCCTATTAGTACCTCTTTTGCTGTTGTGCTCAATTAATTTTCACTAATTGGCAATTTTCTTGAAGAGGCCTAACAGAACAAGATATGGCGGTATGAGAAATATGTGAATTAAAGATATTTTAGCAATATACGACGTCTTAAGAAAGGCATATTCAGCTCCAAAGTACTTTGTCTAACACTTACTACCATTCCCTATTACTAGCAGAGAGAGTTAAAAATATTGACATATTGAAAAAAATTGACTTGTTCCCAAGTGTTCACCGAGTTCAGACATTTGCACATAGATGGCCCTGTTGTTGTTGCTTATCGAATATATGGAATATCTCTAAAACAGGCAAATTTTGTTTACTGTTTTCTACAATTGGCAATACTGACATGTATTACACACCAGATGAATTCAAAGTACATAGACCCATGTTTGTAATCAACACTTCAAAAAGAAAACAAGTTGTGGTTAATGACAGAACAAACATTAAAATTATCTGTGAATTCCAGGAGACATTACCAGATGACACCATTTGTAGTGTCATTCTCATAGGTGAAAAATCATATGTTTATGATGTAAGAAATGAGAGAGTCACGGAGCAATTCTAGAAGAATTACATTGTTTTAATATTAGTGAACCTGGTATCCAATTAAACTTAAACCATGTATGTGTGTGGGTAGGTGTGTAGCCTAGTTTTAAGTGTAGCCCCAAGAGGGGCATATTTTTGACAAGTTTATGGACAACAATCTCTCAGAAGTGCCTTTTATAAGTATATGCACTTCAATCTGAGAGGGGTCATACTTTCTGAGAAATTCCCGAGGGCATTTTTACAAAAATCTTGGATTAGGCAAGGGTTCCACACTTGAGCAAAAAGCTCATATGGGCATGTTGAGCTAGTTTTAAGTATGGCCAAAGCTGCTTGAGGGGGGTTCGTACTTTCTCGCGCTGTCCCTATATACTTTCCCACTACTGTCAACTATCCCTTTATCTGGGGTGGGTACATCTGCAGTATACAAAGAGTAAAGTATCGGAGAAATCACCGATCCTTGAGGTACCCCTGCACGGACCAGTCTTGGCGTCGATTTCTGCCCATTTATGGACGTAATAAAACTTCGGTTAGACAGAAAGCTGGCTATGACCTTTCTATAGCTGAGTGGCAACCTCATTCGTCGCAGTTTATACAGGAGTCCAGCATGCCAAACTCGATCGAACGCCTTTTGTACATCGAGAAATAATCCTAATGCTCGGCGCTTCCAATCAAGACGAATCGGTACATACTCGACGACGCGAACAAGTTGTTCGTTCGTCCCATGGGAACGGCGAAAACCAAATTGATGATCTGGGAGCAGATGGTTAGCTTCTATGATCTCATGAAGTCGTCGTTGCGTAACTCGTTCAAAAAGCTTGCTAAGATGAGAAAGCAAACTGATGGGACGGTAATTGTTGGCATTTTGTGGATCCTTACCACGTTTTGGTAGTACGATGAGTTTCGCCATTTCCACTGAAGTGGAAAGTAACCAAGCTTCAAGATGTTTGTAAATAACTTCGCCAAAAAGACGTAGCCCTTACGGGACAGATGCTTTAGTGCAGCTGGCGGTATCCCGTCTAAGCCGGCAGCAGAGTTATTTTTCAATTTTCGTGTAGCATTTGCCACCTCGCGAGGCGAGACAGGTGGAACATCCAACGACGAAGGCTGGCGTTGAAGACGTTGGAAAGCAGCATCGACGATCTGTTCTGTAACAGCGTCATGAAGATCATTGTTTGGTTGAAACTGATCGTAAAAATGATCGGCTAGAAGCTCAGCCTGTCTCTGGGGATCCATAATTGGGCCTGCAGGGCTATTAATGGCCGTCATAGTAGGCTGTTGACGTTGATTTAAATTACGAGCAATCTTCCAAAATGTAGGATCAAGCTCTGTCAATTGGCCAAGTTTGCGATCCCATTGGTGGATTCGTTCACGGTGTAAGTATTGATGAAGATGACGCTGAAGGAGTATCCAGTCTCCCCGGTGGATGGGCGATCTGGAGCGATGCCATCGTCGGCGCGCCCAACGCACAAATCGTGTTAATATATACAAAACTGGAGTAGCCTGAGTAGAGAGTGGATCACTTGTGAATGTCGTGGATTGGCGCCAGGAATCTGCGATGACGTTGGTGAAGATAGTAACACCCCTGTCGATGTCTGCAGGTGATGACAACGGAGTAGTTAGGTCAACAGAATTGTGGACACGAGCGGTAAAGAGAGTCCAATCAGTAATAGCTTCTCGTAAGGTGCGGAACTGATGTTGATATAAACCATATCCGATGGAAGCAGAGACAGGGAGATGATCGGAATCGAGGTCCCAAGTTACAAATGGCATAATGCTGAGGCCGACATCTTTGGTCAGGATGACATCTAGCACATCGGGGCGACTTCCATTGCGTGGATAATGCGTCGGTTCGTGTGGAGCAGAGATGGAAAAAGCCAGCTGATCCATTATACCAGCCAAAGCGTTCCCGGCTGTGTTGGAGGTGATAGAATGCCAGTCACCGTGTTTGGCGTTCAAATCGCCCCCCAGTACAATTCTATCCCCAAGTGTTTCTAGTACAAGGAAATCGTTGGTGGTCATAACTTCTTGCGGAGGCTTATATGCTGAAATGACAACTAGGTCTTCATTTGGTGCATGGAGCTTCACCGCCAAGGCTTCCAACGAAGCTAAAGGTGGAACTGGTATCTTGATAGCAGTGAGGCCACGTTTAACAAGTATTAACAGACCTCCTTTGCGACGACCAATTCGATCTTCTCGAAATATTTTATAGTTGGGAACTGTCCATGTGATATGAGGTTTAAGATGAGACTCATTGATAAGAGCGACATCTATATTCCGTGAGTATAAATAATGTTGAAGCAATAAGGTCTGTTTTTCGATGCCATTTGCATTAAAGACAAGCAAATTTATCTGACGTAGAAGTCCATTGCGATTAAAAGCACCCATCGCTTTGCATTTCAATGAGTGTTTGCAGAACAATCGTGACATAGTTCATGCTGGTTGTAGCGCGTGACATTCGCTGGAGTCCTCTATTAATGTGCTTCAATATCTTCTCGAAGTGCATTTTGTTAACCATATCCAGTAGAGATTTGAGTTTTCTTCATTCGCCTTAGGACGTTGTCGTCATCTGTTGTCTGCCACGCTATCCACGGTATTTGCATAGCTGGTGGCATCCTGAGAGGAGGTTACGCCTGGAGTGGTCAAGGACTCTGTGTTCGCATTCGACGCGCGTGTAGACTGTGTCGGTTGTACTGTTTGCCGTTTCGCCATGGCGGTGAAGTATCGGCAACCACGGTAATTTGCCGGGTGATTTTCCTTACAATTACAGCAGACTGCGGGTGTTTCTCTGTCCTTCTTTGGACAATCTGCGGTAAGGTGGTCACTTCCACATTTCACGCAACGTAGTCGAGCTGAACAGGTACTTTGGGTGTGGCCCAGGCGCTGACATCGATGGCATTGTAGGATGCTAGGTGGTCGATATGCCAGAATCTTGACCCGATAATAGGAAAGATGCTCTTCTGTATAGATGTCAGCAGACTTTTCGTTCCTGCGAAGTGTGACCAGATACAGAGGGATTTGCTTCCGGACGTGAGTTTTTCGGTCCCTCTGCGTCATGCGTTGTACATTTTGCACATCGTAACCTTTCTTGGCCAACTCCGCAAACAAAGTATCATAGGGCACGTCGATAGGTAATTGCCTGATTACGACCTTCAGAGGACGATTTTGTCGAACCGGTGCACTTGCAAATTCAATCTTCTTGGTGGTGAGGTTGCGTTCGAGACATTCGAAGTCAGCAGTTGTTTGACAGTGAACTCGGATACTGCTAGCTGTATATCGAATTCGCGGTTCGGATTTCAGAATATTGTGCAGCGTAGCCACAAATGTGTGCGGGGACGATACATTGTAAATAAATATCGGAGGTATCTTGCGATTGGACGAAGTTGTTTCACCCGCGAATTCAATTCCGTCTTGATGTCCGTTGGTGGCAGATGTTCCTGCCATAGAATCAGAGTCCTTGGTATAAGTCTGAAGAAGCTGATATGCGTTGGACACTGGCACTGAGGCAGCAAACGGCACAGATTGACTAGGCTTCGCAGCTTTCCTTGGATTCACTAACTGAAAACCATCGGAGTTGGTATCTTGGTCTGCACTGGAAATCGACTGTTGACGTTCTCCCTTGCGAGATTCTTCAAAATCTAGCCTACTCACCGGTCTGGGGTTCAGGCCACCACGAAAACCACCTCTTGGGTAGGGATGATGCCGAGGGATGGCGCCGATATTTCTGAATTTCAGATCTTGGAAATGTGGAGTCATCTGGGCTGCTGGCGTGCCATCCTGGTTGGCAGTCTCTGTTGATAGGTTCTCTTCCATCTCGACCTCGTCTGACCAGTCGCGTCTTCCTTCGGTACCCATGGCTGAAGAGATGAACAACACACCGGAAGGAATGCGGTCGTCTAATGAAATCTTCTGCTTGTCCGACATCTAGGCACAGGTTCCACAACTAGGCGACGTCTTCCGTAATCCCCTGGCGTGGCTTGGTATCCACCACACCAGGGACTCCCTCCTTGGATCCTCAATTTTTTTTGGGTGGTGTCAACTCCGGGCCTCGCTTCGCTGGCTTTATACTCGCGGTGGCGCATGGGTGGTGAAAATAGTAACTACAAGTACGCGTTGCTAACTCATTTTTTTACATATTGCAACCTTCATACTGAGAAACATCCAAGAAGTGACATTAAGAAAACACTAGTGGGAAAATCACTAGATGCACGTGTCAATATAAACTAAAACTGTGAGCATTCAGACAATACAATTAATAATGAGCCTCGCACGACTCTTTAACGAATTGAACAGCATAAATGACAATAAATGATAATTCACCGAATACAGCGACCACGCAGGGTCGAAGCTAATAAACGTAGAGGTGGATCCGTTAACCCATTTAAACTAGAAGTGTACGCTTCGCAGGGACTTTTAGCATGCACACTTTATCCAAACCTTCTTAACAAAATATAATATTGGGACCGCGCAGGGTTGTTAAATGTGGCGACCACGCAGGGTCGTTACAAAGAGAGAGACGGACAAAAAGCAAGAGAAAAGCAAACAGGAAGAAAGACAGTCAGACGGAGAAACAAATGAAAAATAGCTAGGGTAAAGAAATCCAGATGCAGAGGATGAATATGTGGCATAAATACAAAAGAAGACAGATTAGGTAACAGAGTGGAATGGAAAGAAGAGAGAAAAATATAGAAAGGTGGAAAAAGATAAAAGTAAGTGAAAAGCAGGAAAAGAGAAAAATGGAGTAAGGTAAAAGAGAGAAAAGTAAGAGAAACCGGGAAGAAAAGTGATAGAAAGGTGGAAAAAGATGAAAAGAGAAAGATAAACATGGGAAACAAACAGAGAAAGAGAGGAAAGTGGAAGGATAGCAAAAGAGAACCTTAGCAACCACCTGAAAATATTTTGTCCATCCTTGAACTCACCCAAACGAAATTCTCTGGTGACGTCAGTGTTTCCAGGAATTCCAGGTGGGTGGGAACCCTATTTTTATACTTAAAAGTTCACTTGTAACGTTTTGAAAACTATTAATTAATAATAAAAAATAACTACGATACACAGTACATACTTTCTCGGAAAAGAAGAAAAGATCTCTTCCTGGTTGGAAATGTTAGGAACAGAAAGAATAGCGCATCGAACACTGGTGCCACGTGCATATGAGGCTGCACTTGTAGATGTGCTTGAAGGTGTAACGTTCCCCCAGAAATTGTCAGTCGTTGCGACAGACCAATTTACTCTGATGTCGCAACGCACCTGTGAACGCAGAAAAGTCAATACATCACAGTTCGTTGTTTCCACGAGGGTTGTAGAAATAGTCGCCAAGAAGTAATTTTCAACTATTTCTGTCCGAGTAATCTTGCTCATGTTCACACGAGAACAAAACGAATATAATTTTGAAAGGCTGCCTGCGTGTGCTGTTTCGAAGGCGTCAATGTAATTGGACAAGAATATTTAAAAGAAAATTCATGTGTCACTGGCCAGTTTCCATGGTGACGGTGTATGATTGCTGAATTTGAGTTGGGGAGTAAATCGATACGGTAGCAAGGCAGATAATACAAATTTAGGTTGAGATTATTCGCCCAAATATTCGCCCTGACTGTCAAAAAAACAGAACCAAAGTATTAGCAAAAGTATGTTTAATAATTGATTGATTTCTTGAGTTGGTGTTCTAAATCCACTTTGTGCACATTAAGGATTAAGGACTGGACCTACAGTTTAAAGTGGGATCCGAATCACTATCTACCTCCACCGGATATCGAACCCGTGTCCCCTTGATTACAAGGCGACGACGCAAAGTATGTTTAATACTATCATTTACATTCTAATTTAATCAATATTAGCATTTAAGTAGTAGCCGATATCTCACTGTTCCAGGAATACGTAAAAAGTCATAACAAGATCGTCTACTGGATGTATCCTCAATGACAATTTATGTATTGAGGAGACGTACATTCTGATCCTACATGCTACATGCGTTCTCCTTCTACTTATAAGCTAACAGCAGAGAGTCAAAAGGAACGCTATGGAAATTTGTCAAAATTTAAGTCCACTTTATTCACAGACAGGCTAATCGAGACTGGCCCAGAAGTTCAAAGTGTGACCCGAATCACTTTGTTCCTCCAGTGGGGATAGAACCTAAATCCCTTCATTACAAGGCGACAGAATTACCACTACACCATCAGTAAGACCCTAAGGAAGCTCTCATACCGAAACGACAAGAGACACGCCAGTAGTATAAAAGTATATAGGATGAGCGCCACTTACAAGTGTAGAAAAGGCGAGGCTATTTGATTGAACAATCAGATTTGCTTACACTTAAAACAATGCCAAGATGGGGCCTGTACCCCAATTCTTCAGGTGTGATATGCTCTGATTTTTAAGAAATTCTGAATTTCTAGTGTAGAAAAGGCGAGGGCTCAACAGATAGATTTACCCATACTTAAGACAATGGCAAGAGGGGATTATACCCTAATTTTTCAGGTGTGGAGGTTCGGGTTTAAGTCCTCATAAAATATGAAGCCTCCCCTGATGGCAAAATGATAATATTGTTGCCTTGTAAACAAAAGGCTCGGGGTTCGAGTCCTGATAAAATATTTAAGATTGAAATACATGTGGCAAAATAATATGTCCACAAGTGAGATTTTGAGAATAATTACTGCTAGTTGATAGCCCCCAAATCTGAAACCCCCCCCTCCCTCCTCTGCTCAGACAGATTCGGCCATGTGTGTAAAAGCTATATCTGTGTGATTGTTGTTTATAAACTTGTCAAAAATATGGCTTTTTTGTATGAACACATACAATCCTGAATACAATTCTGGTTTTGTATTGTTCTGTTAATATAAACACAAGTGAGACTTACAGAATATTTATTGCACAGTTCAAAATCCAATTTTGAATTGTATTTAGTTGATATAGAGATGAGGTTTTAAACCTGGTGAAGTGTGTTGTACATCAGCAAAACTATCACCAAAACCTAGTTACTGCTGTTGTTTGGGTATAAAAGCACCAGCTCAGCCACTAACTGCTGAACCCAACTGATATTTTTTATTAAGTATAAAGTTTTGAATTGAAGCCCAGAAAATCTTATATAATAAACAACAAGAAAAAATGCCAAAACAAAAATATTGCAATCGGTGTAATAAAAATATATCTAGTTCTCATTGGGCTAGGCATTGCCGTATTTGTAACTCTAAGAAATGCAGAAAAGCCACAAAAATGTGTCCAAGATGCCATAAAATATTAAGCAAGGCATATTACAAATGGCATAAGTGTAATTCTTATGTACAGTCATCAGCATTGCCCTCACAACCATCCACATCTGGTCTGAAAAGGAAGCATGAAACACCTGTTAATGCTTCACCTGCAAAGCAGCCACGCCATGCACCTATCCATAGCAGTTTTAATGCCCAACTTAGGGATTATCGGTTTGTATCAGAGCCAAGATGTGGCATTGAGAATTTTTTGAACAGTATAAATTCTGATATACAGGCAATTCTAAATGCACAAAATGGCTCTTATAAGCTGTCCCTCAAATTGTTTGTACAATATAAGAAGCCAAATGGTACAAAATTTATACAGCCCCACATAACAGAAACTGTACCGGTTTATTCAAATACAAATTCGGACAAAATAATAAGCAGGTTGATAGATCAATTGAATATGAAACACTCTGAATTTGCGGCAAAAGAGTCAGGATGGAGCCTATGCGGCTCTCCACACAAGTTATATGTTAATATTTCTGAATTCAGCCCATTACAAGGATCTACATATCTGCCATTACCTGCTAATATCAAAAACAAAAGAGCCGTGGTCAATATAAAAAATAATGACGCGAAATGCTTTTTGTGGTGTATTTTAGCTGCTTTGTATCCAGTTTCAAGGCATCCTGAGAGAATAACTTATTACAAACAACATGAACATCTTTTTGACGATGCAATGGAGGGTTTGGAATATCCAATGTCTGTTCAGAATATTGATAAATTTGAAAAAAAGGCCCGGGATATTAATGGCAAACAATTATCTATTAATGTATTTATTTGTTCCACTGGCAATTGCTTGATAGCACCTCTCAGAATCAGTACACTTGATGATGATTCTGCTGTTCCGATTGATCTGCTCTTAATTGAAGGGAATAATACATATCATTACACTCTGATACACAGTCTTGAAGCTTTAGTGAGAAAACAACAAGGCAAATCCAATACAATATTCAAGTCGTGCAGAAGATGTTTAACTGAATTTGATGGTAAAAAAATAATAAATGGGATTCGGGAAGTGAATGCAGAAATTGCTAAAAACAAGTTAATTGAGCATCTGAAATACTGTGGCAACCATAAACCTGTTCATATGGTGATGCCCAATCCAAGTGAAAATTGCAAATTCAAAAAGTATGAAGCCTCGTTGGAACACCCAGCATATATTGTCTGTGATTTCGAATCGAACGTCAAACCTATTGCATTCTGCAATCCAGATCCTGAAGAATCTTCAAGTACACCATACCAGCTACATGAACCTTCCAGCTTTTGTTATGTGGTTGTACAGGATGGTGTAGCTAGTGAGCCACACTTATACATGGGACCAGATGCCATCAAAATATTTGCACATAGAATAGAAAATGAGTGCCGTGACATAGCATCTAACATCTTATTAAAATCAAAGCCTATGTTGCCTTTAACAGAGGAAGAGATTGAAGATTTCAACAATGCAGAAAAATGCCCGGTATGTGATTCTGAATTTTCAGATACAAATATCAAGGTGAAACACCATTCTCATACAGATGGTAAATTCTTAATGGCCCTGTGTAATAGCTGCAATATTCAGATCAAGAGACCAAGATTTGTCCCCATATTTTGCCATGGAGCATCCAATTATGATTTCCATCATCTGATCAGGTACGAGGGGTTTGACAAGCAGAATTTAAATATTTTAGCTGAAAATGATGAGAAATATATATCTATTAGCAAGATAATTAAAGTTGATGGTGTTCCTATTCACATAAGATTTCTTGATTCTTACAGATTTTTATCTGCTAGCCTGGCTACACTGGCCTCTCAATTACCTGATGATCACTTGAAAATCACACGTGCATTGTTTCCAAATCAGGACCTGAAATTAATTAGGCGGAAGGGTGTATATCCATATGACTATGTTACAGATTTTTCTAAATTTGATGAGTGTTCCCTGCCACCACAAGAAGAGTTTTACAGCAAAATCAGAGGATCTGGAATCACTGATGATGATTATCACCATGCCCAGTTGATGTGGAACAATTTAAATTGCAAGACATTTGGTGATTACCACATGGCATATTTGAAACTTGATGTGACCCTCTTAGCTGATATATTGCAGGCATTCAGAAAATCTTCTATGCAAAATTATAAACTGGACCCAGTGTATTTTTACAGTGCCCCGGGCCTAGCATGGGCCGCAACGTTTTTGAATACCAAAAAGCAATTGGATCTGATCCACGATCAAGATATGTATCTGTTTATGGAGCAATGTATAAGAGGAGGGATGGTGCAATGTTCCCAGAGATATGCCAGAGCAAATAACAAGCATATTATGCTGCCTGATTATGATCCAGCACGGCCATCAAATTTTATACTGTATGTAGATGCAAACAGCCTGTATGGTTATGCCATGATGGATAAACTGCCATATGCAGGGCTTGAGTGGGTTGAAGATTTCAATATTGAAGATCTTCAGGATTTTGATGACAGTGACTATGGCCTCTTCTTAGAGGTTGATCTGGCCATTCCTGATGATTTGCACAACATATTTTCTGATCTGCCCCCAATTCCCGAGGTTCAGTGCTCACCTGGCTCTAAACAGAAGAAGCTCATGATGACCCTGGAGCCAAAACAGGATTATGTCATATATTACAAAAACCTCCAGTTCCTGATGAAACATGGTGTTCAAGTGACCAAAGTTGGCAAAGTTTTGAGGTTCAGGCACTCAGAATGGTTGAAACCATACATTGATACAAACACAGAGCTTCGAACATCTGCAAAGAGCCAATTTGATAAGGCCTTGTTTAAATTGATGGTGAATTCTGTCTATGGCAAAACTATTGAAAATGTCAGAAAACATACCGATGTTAAAATAATTACTGACCCCAGCCGGAGCAAAAAATTGGTTGCAAAGCCTAATTTCAATTACAGAAAAATTTATGATGAGCACATGGCACTTTTCAACATGAAGAAAACAAAGATCAAGTTTGATAAACCTATTTATGTAGGGGCTGTGATATTGGAATTGGCCAAATTACATATGTTAACATTGTATTATGATGTGTTGAAACCTTTTTATGGTGATCGTGCAAAATTATTGTACATGGACACGGATAGTTTTATTCTTGATATTCAAACAGAAGATGTTTATCAAGATATGTCACAGCCTGAATTGTTTCAATACTTTGATACCAGTGAACATACAAAGATTCAACCCCACAACAAAAAGGTGCCTGGCAAGTTAAAAGATGAGACATGTGGTGATGTTATTGTGAAATTTGCTGGGTTAAGTGCCAAGATGTACACTTTTGAGACATGTAGTGGCACTGTTGCCAAAAAGGCCAAGGGTATTGGCAAAGTAACTGTTGAAAAAGATCTTCAATTTGAAGATTATGAAAATTGCCTCAAATCCCAGAATTCAATCAAAACATCAGAATCCAGAATCCAGAGTGTGGATCACTTATTGACTTCAAATATTGTAAGAAAAGTGGCCCTGGACCCACATGATGATAAGAGATGCATTTTATCATGTGGCATACATACTTTACCTTGGGGGCATTGTGATTTGAGAAGTGGCAAACAATGCCCAATGACAGAGCACGATTTGAAATAAATAAACATGCCTATGAACTTATTTGGGTTCAAGAAACAGGCTATTATGGAGCTGCCGACACCACAACCCTCTCCTGATATGCTGTCTAAACTGAGTGGCTTGTTAATTATTCATCTGAACAGCATACTTACAGATGTTGATGATCAAACAGTTGTCAAAAGCATAAAATCACAAGAAGATTTTGATCTAGTGATTTCCACTCTAAAAGAACAGATTCAGTCACTCCAGATACCTAATCTGGATCCTCTGCACAATGCCATAGCCGAGGTTAAAGAAAAAATTGAGACGCTTGAAAATTTTATGAACAACTTGCCATCTTCTGATGCTTTGAGTGCAATAACTCGGAGTGTTGCCAACATTAAGCTGCAACTTGAAACATATGAAGATTTTGGAAAAATTCAAAGTACCATAACCCATCTTGAAGGTACAATAGCAGCAGTGCAAAGTGATTTGGCAAATGTACTAGAATCCCGCCTGCCCGGTATTGTAGATACACTTGTTAGTGTCCAGCAACAGATCACAAAACTTGAAAACCTCAACACTGAATCTGAACTATCTCATTTTCATCACTTGATCGATGATATTCAAACAAAACTTGAAATTTTACAACAATCCACACCCACTCAGGCAGATATAGCCCTGCTCCAAAATGCTATGCAAAATGTGGCTGATGCATCTGAATTAAATAATGTGAAATTGGCACTTGAATCTTTGCAAAATACAGTATCAAATCTTCCTACATCACAGGAACTTAAAAATATTAAGAGAGCAGTGAATCGCATATTGAAATCAGAAGATATCAAGAATATCCAAGCAGAGATCAAACAACTCACTCAGACAGTGGCCACTCTTCCAACCAATCAACATATTAATGAACTGCATGCCCTGTTTGAGGATATCAGAAGACAGGTCCATGATCTTACTGCTCAAAATTCAAAATTGGCAGTTGTTGAAAATTTACAGCAAATTGTAGCTAATATCAAGCAACAGCTAGGGACCATGGAATCCAATCAAGCAAATGCTCTCTCTGTTTTTGCCACCCAGCTTCAAGAGATTGTGCAACAATACAAGAAACTTGTTGTGAACATAAAAATCAAGCCAGGCCACGATGATGTTGTTAGGACCATCAATGAGCATCTTGAATCTGTAACAAACAGATTGCTTACAGCAGAAAAAGAAATAACTGGCATAATCGAGAATCCAAAACATACAGTAATTCTTGAATTGTACAGCATCCCCAACAAAGAATATGATTCACCATTTACACCAGGTGGCAAAATATATATGCTGTCCCCTGCACAATTTTATTACCAGTTTTTTGTTGGGGGCACATTGAGACCAATCAAGATCAAATATTGGCATCAGCCACAGGCACACCACTACCCTACCTTATCAATAACAAATGCTGAGAACAAAGCAAAGGTCACCAGTGTAGAGTTAGAGGATTTTACAGACCCCAATACATTAGAAACATCTTATGCTGAAGATGATGGCTCTCTGGAATTTAATATACAAATAGGAGACAAATTATATTTAGAAAATCCTGCAGTATCAGCTGCTGAATACCCCATAGTTGCAATATTCTTGTTTACATATTATGTCTAGAGAAATTATAGTTGATGAATTACACAGACAAGCCAGGCATAATTTTAAGAGACTCCCAGTAGTCACAAAGGGCATAGATGATTTATGGCAAAGCGACTTGATTGAGTTGTCAAGTGGACAGTTGAAAAACTTAGACAAAATCAACAAGGGCTACAAGTATCTACTCACTGTAATAGATACATTTTCAAAATTTGCCTGGGCTGTGCCACTCAAATCCAAGACTGGAAAATGTGTTACAGAAGCCCTCAGGACAATCATCAATCATTCAGGAAGATCACCACGCTATTTGCAAACAGATAATGGCAAAGAATTTTATAATTCAGTGTTTCAACAATTTATTAAAAGCCAGGCAATAAAACATTACTCGAGTTACAGTGATCTCAAGGCCTCAATTGTAGAGAGATTCAACAGAACCCTAAAAAATCTTATGTATAAACAATTTACACTTCAAGGTAATTATAAATGGATTAATATTCTTCCAGAACTTCTACATAAATATAACAACTCTGTCCATTCCACAATCAACATGAAACCCTCTGAAGTAACTTCATCTGATGAGCAAAATTTGATCAGGACTGTTTATTATCCTAGATACCAGTCAACAACAAGAAGGGCCAAATACAGGGTGGGTGATCAAGTAAGAATCAGCAAATATAAGCACTTATTCAAGAGAGGCTTTACAAGAAACTGGAGCACAGAATTATTTACAGTGGTTCAAGTTAAACCCGGGACCCTTAACACATATATAATAAAAGATCACCGAGGGGAAATTCTCAAAGGCAGATTCTATGAACAAGAGCTCAGCAAAACTAAACAGCCTGACACTTATCTCATAGAAAAAATCATCCGCAGAAAACGCAACAAGTTATTTGTCAAATGGCTGGGTCATCCGGAAAACAGCTGGATCGATGCAGACAAAGTGATAATATGAGCACCTGGGATGTTATAAAAAGGCTGCCAGAACCTGAACAACAGAATAAGAGAAATGGCAACTTGCTGCCTGAAAATATTAGGTGTCTTATTGTCGGGCCATCTGCTTGTGGTAAAACTACACTAATGGTTGATAATTTTTTATTGGCACCCAACTGGTTAGACTGGAAAAACAGGCACTTGTATGTCTTTTCTAAGAGCTTGGAACAATTAAAATATCAGCAGCTGATGAAGCTATATGATGGATTGGATATAGCCACTTTTGAATCAGATGTTAAGCCACTTGATGAATGTCTCGATAATTCTGTTGTTGTGTTTGATGACATTATACTGGATAATCAAAACAAGGTTAGAAATTTCTTTACACAGGGCCGGCACAAAAACATTGATTGTTTCTACCTGGCACAGACTTTTTCAAAAATACCGAAGCAGCTGATCCGAGACAACAGCAATTTTATATGTGTTTTTTATCAAGATCATACCAACCTCAAACACGTACATGATGAATATGTAGGTGGGGACTTGAGCTACAATGATTTTTCCAAGTTTTGCAGCAGGTGCTGGAACCAGGACAGTTATGGGTTTGTCACAATTGATATGACAAGAACACCCAGTAGCGGCAAATACAGAAGTAAAATCAACGATTTTCTAGACGTTGAGACGTATATAAATAACCATGAAAAGGCCAATCATTGATGATCTTAAGTTAAGAGATTATCTTGTAAAAAGATTCAAGGGATGGAAATCAGAGAACCGGGGAATTTATGAAAAACACAAACAAACAGAACAGCCTGTAATTGATGCTATTAATAATTTAGGTAAGAATATCAAAACTGTTACAGAGCAAAATCAAGATTTGATCACAGAGCTTGTACCTGTAGCTGCTAGGAACATATTAGATTATCCAATCACCCCACTTTCCAGTATTCATACACCTAGTCCTATTGCTCCTAGAAGAATTGAAGCTACTCAGGATCCTATTGAATTGGGTCTTCTTGCTCAAAAATATTTAACCACACCTAAAGACAACAAAGATGAGGTTTTTGGCTTATATGCCGACACAGAGCTTGACGGTAGCATCATTCATAGAATTGGCAATTTCAGAGTAACATTTATGGGAGATGATATAATTGTATATTCAGAATCTCGTCTCGGAGAAAAAGGTGCTTTTGTTAAATATCCCGGCACACCTGGGTTGTGGGAACTGATGACTAGGAAAAGGCCTGGCAGCTATACAGAGCAAGATTATGAACACTACAAAGAAATATTAATAAAATCAGATGCTCTATACCAGAACAATGATCCCACACAAAAAAGGGTTAAGTCGAGCAGTGGGGCAAAATACAACAACTTAATCAAGCCCATATGGTCACAGATCAAGACTGGCAGTGGAATCAAACAATACAACACCCTGCCCAAAGAATTTGTGTGGGTTGATGATGTCAGGAAACTTGTGGATAGGTTATTGGTGATAGCTGGGGAGGAAAATGCTGGGAACCACAATTTTTACAATGAAAAAGTTGGAATTATGGACATGATAAGCACAAAATTGTCTAATTTTATAGTGAATGACCCTAAAGGGATTGGATATCTCATAAAAATTATTAATACTCTACCACCTAAATTTTGGAATATTTCTGAGGGTCGGGGGCTGGTGAATGACATTACAAACAAGCTGCCATTTGAACTACATATTCCAGGCTATCAGTATTGTGGTCCCGGTACAAAATTGGATCATAGATTAAACAGAGGGGATCCTGGTGTTAATCCTTTAGATGCTGCTTGTAGAGACCATGACATAGCATACAACACACATTCTGATCTTGACAAGAGACATGTTGCAGACAAGAAATTAGAAGAGGCTGCATTTGGTAGATTTGTAAGCAAAGATGCTTCTTTGAGTGAAAAAATAGCAGCATTGGGGACCACCATAGCTATGAGCACCAAACAAAAACTGGGGTGGGGGCTGTGAATATATATATAATAAACCTACAATGAAGGCCAAGGGTGTTATGTATCAAATACCTTATGCAGGTCTTAAATCTCTTAAAACTATTGACAGTCTTTTGACCAAAAAGCAGCGCAAGAAAAAAAGCTCTTGTATTGCAAAGGGACATGGTATGAAATTGTTACTTAGTACCCCCCAATTAAAAAAATTACAGCAATCAAGAAAAAAATCACATGTGGGGGGGTTTATATTTTCCATCCCTGCCATCTTAGCAGCACTCGGGGCTGTTGGGAGCTTGGCTGGGGGATCAGCTGCCATAGCAAAAACAGTAATAGATGCCAAGAAAAATAAGGCAGAATTAGATGAGCAGAAGCGCCATAACCTGGCAATGGAGAAAAAAGGCAAAGGTGTTAAGAGAGCCATGAATAAGTTTAAAAAAAACAAGAGCCGCTTACAAACCAAGATATTGAAGCTTTAATCAAGCCACTGGGCATCAAAAATTTTAGAGGTGTGTACATGTCTGATTCTTTACCGGAACAACCACTCAACAAAGAGTGTGGCATTGTCAATTTGGATAAGTACAAAAATCAGGGCACTCACTGGATCTGTTATCTTAAATATTTAAACAATGAGGTATTTGTGTTTGATTCATTTGGAGGTGTTCCACCTGAAAATTTAATAAAATATCTAAAATCAGCTAATCTTTATTACAATAATGCCCGTGTTCAAAACTTTAAAGATGTTAATTGCGGACATTTGTGTTTATCTGTTCTCAGATATATGTCTCAAATAAATAAACCATCAATTGAAAATTTTCAAAAAGCCTTGTGGTATCTGAAACATCATGGGGGTATTCCATCTCACCAGCCAAAATTCAATATTGAAACTCAAGTTGCATGATGACATTGTGTATCCCAAAACAATAGCTCTCAGAGCATTTTACGGCATGTACCTGATCCCTAATATTACACACCACAACAACACAGTTGCAGTAGGGGATCAAAAAATTGTCATCACTCCAGGGCAATATAATCTGTCCACTCTAAATGCTCAATTACCCAGAGGTGTAGTGTTAAGTCAAAATTCTGTCACTCACAGAGTAGAGATTGTATCTGCTACAGAAACAGTGGATCTGGGTACTATAGGAGAGCTGTTAGGCTTTGAGAACAACACAAAACTTGAACCGGCCATCAAACACACTGCTATGAATATACCCAAATTCTTAGCCATAGAGACTCTGAATATTCACTGTAATGTGGCCGAGGGTATGATCACCAAATCAAATGGCATAGGCACTCACAAACAAACTGGCATCATTGCAACATTCAAACCTAATTCTGAATTCATGGAGCCCATCATCTACAATCCATCCCCAACATTATATTTTCCTGTGTGCCATAACAGAATAGATAATATTGAATTGATGGTCACTAATGAAAAAGAAGAATTAGTTGATTTTGCTGGAGCCACAACAACTGCTATCATAGAGATTAACATTTAAATAAAAATACATACAATGGAAAATTTTGAGAGTTATAAGCTACAATCATTCCCCCCAAACAGGAGGACATTTGCAAATTTAAATCAACCCAACACAGAAATTGAGGTTGATCTTGATGTAGGGGATGGATTTATACACCCCCACAGAGCAGATCTATACATCAAATTTGATGTTGTAAAGCTCGATGGAACAGATTATCCGGCAAATTCAAATATAAGATTGGTAGATAATTTTGTGCCGCATCTGTTCTCTGAAATTGAGATCAGAAAACATGGCGTTGTTATAAACAGAGTGGATTATCCCGGCATTACCTCCACAGCTTTGGCCACACTAAAATTATCCAAAACCGAGGCTTCTTACTACAGAATCGGTGGATTTGAGGCTGGTGATAAAATATTAACCAAGAGCCACACTGTGCTGTTCCCCATGCGCCTGTTGCCAGGATTCTTCTCGGATTACAAAGAAATTATGTGGAAAGGCGGGTTAAGAATTACATTTAGAAGAGCTGCCAATGATAACAATGCTTTGATGAGGTACAGCACATTAAACCCTACAGGGGAAGCTCTGCCCAATACCCTACCTGATGAAGGCAAGTGCCTTATTCAGACTATGGAGCTAAGAATCCCTGTTGTTGAATATGAGGCCAGTTACGCTCTTAAACACAAAGCAGATATAGTAAAAAATCCACAGATTCCTCTGCAATTTTACACATATCAATCTGTACAGAAGCCCGCATCTGGCACATATTATGAGTTTGATGCTACAAACTCATTCTCCAGCATTCAATTTGACATGCCTGATTTTGTGGTGGTTCTGTTTCAGACTGGAAGACACAACAATCAGGAAAAAAATTCAAGTAAATTTGATAGCTGCAACATCAAAAACATATATCTTAAAAATGGCAGAAATGAGGTATTCCCTAGAGAAAATTACAATTTAGACATGTCCAAGGATGATTTCCTCAAATTATATGAGGCTTTTTCGGCTTTCAAGCGTGTCACTACTGGCAATACTGACATGTATTACTCACCAGATGAATTCAAAACACAGAGACCCATGTTTGTAATCAACACTTCAAAAAGGAAACAAGTTGTGGTTAATGACAGGACAAACATTAAAATTATCTGTGAATTCCACGAGGCTTTACCAGATGACACCATATGTAGCGTCATTCTCATAGGAGAAAAATCATATGTTTATGATGTAAGAAATGAGAGAGTCACGGAGCAATTCTAGAGGTCCGATTCAAACACAGAAACCCCTTGATTACAAAGCAATAATACCAACACTTTGCTGTCAGAGAGGTCCCAGACACTCTACCAGCTTTGAAACCTCAACTGTATTATCAGCTAGCAGTGAATATCTTATGTGTGGGCAGTTGTATATATTTCAATCTTTTATCAGGACTCAAACCTAAAGCCCCTGATTACAATGCAACAATATTAACACTTCTCAATATGGAATATGCCCACATTTTACTGGGTTCTGAGACCCTTATACAGACAAAATTGGATTTTGAACTGCCATAATATTTTCTAAGTCTTTGCCTAGGCTCATATTATCAGAATAGAATTGCTTTCAGCATGAAGGGGGTGCAGTTCATTGCCACTGTGTGAAAATATGTATTTTTATCTCAATAATCTTTGTTACACTTTTACATGTCTGCAACATGTTACACTTTTTCCCCCTGTCGCACAGAAAGATTAATGCCCCCTTCAGTGAATCGTACAGAAAAATCATTAATGCTCCCTTCTAGCGTGTAGATTTTATCTCTTGCGTGCCGGCAGGACATGGAGGCAATTAATTATGCCTACCCACTATTCTTCTATTGTATTGAGCAAGTGGTTATAAAACATGAGAAAATAAGAAAATTGAGAAATTCAGTTTTTGTACAATATATTGTTGTAAAACATTGTTTTACCAGGGTTTCAGATTTGGGGGCTATCAACTAGCAGTAATTATTCTCAAAATCTCACTTGTGGACATATTATTTTGCCACATGTATTTCAATCTTAAATATTTTATCAGGACTCGAACCCCGAGCCTTTTGTTTACAAGGCAACAATATTATCATTTTGCCATCAGGGGAGGCTTCATATTTTATGAGGACTTAAACCCGAACCTCCACACCTGAAAAATTAGGGTATAAGCCCCTCTTGCCATTGTCTTAAGTATGGGTAAATCTATCTGTTGAGCCCTCGCCTTTTCTACACTAGAAATTCAGAATTTCTTAAAAATCAGAGCATATCACACCTGAAGAATTGGGGTACAGGCCCCATCTTGGCATTGTTTTAAGTGTAAGCAAATCTGATTGTTCAATCAAATAGCCTCGCCTTTTCTACACTTGTAAGTGGCGCTCATCCTATATACTTTTATACTACTCACGCCACAGGCGACAAGCGACACGTGTCGCTCGGAAGCAATCCCTCAGTAATCAATGTAATCTTTCGAATCTAAGCGGGAAGACGAGCTGCACGTGTCGCTCGAACTGGATCGTTTTCACAATTACGTGTATTCTGTCGCCTCGGTCTATTGTTCGCACATATGCGCCCAATGCTTTCTTATAGACTGAAGGGTCTCGTGTCGCTTGTTACTTCGATGTTAAACCACCGTGTCGTTTGTCGCTTCGGTCTGAAATCCCCTTGTAACTAATGCTATCCTATGACAATATCTGCCGAACACGGTCAATGACAAGATGATCGTTTCAGGAGCTAAAATAAACAAAGGAATCCCGTTCAGAGGAACGTTCGGCATTCCTTTGATCCAAACCTCGAGGGAAGCTAAGATAGAAGTCCCCCCCATTTTCCGCAACGCCGACAATGATTCGCAAAGGCCTCTCAGGAAGAAAGCCGCATCGCGAAGATTCCGACCTTAACGAAATTGATTAGAGCAAGACGGGCATTTTGTACCCAAATTGGAAATATCGGAGGGAAATTGCTCGGTGGAAGCAGGCTGATTGGAGGAAAGGGATACTGGCGGTCGGGATGCGAGCGGAGCGGCGGTTTCCCCTGCCAAAGCAAACTCGAGATCTGAAGCTTCAATGGCGCGTCGAAGGAGATTTGAAAAAGGCTGTTGTTGCTTTCATTTTCTCCTGGGAGTGCTCACGGTCTGCTTCAGCACCAATGCAATGAATCTCCTCATTGGTGTAGCTACAGAACTGTATTTCGGCGTGCTCACGGATGGACTTGCTTGGAGTCATGACTACTAACATTTCCCTCCCTCTCTATCTCACACGTGCACACGCATACATACATACTGTATCTTCTCTTTTTCTATCAAGTTTCTCTGTGCCTCCCTCAATTTTATTCTCACTTCTGTCTTCCCTCCTGTTCTTCTTTCCATTACTTCCTTTCTTTTTCTCTCCTCCCCTTTCTCTCCTTCTTACTTACCTATCTCGCAACCCCTTGCTTTTTCTAACTCCATTTTCATCTTGTTTCTAGCATCTCCGTTATATCTCTCTCTCACTCACTCTGTTTTTACATTTCTATCCCTCCCTTACTCTCTCTTCAATCTCTTAATCTATGAATTTTTATCGTCTGTCCTTTTGCTCCTCTCTCATGTCTTTTCTATCTATTTTATTTCCCTCTTTTCTCCTGTTCTTTCATTTCATTACCTCGCATTTTCATTTCTCTCTCCTTCCTTCCCTAACTCTATTTTCCTCTTATTTCATATATCTCCAGATGTTCTTCTCTCTCTCCATTATAAATATCAATCGCGCCAAGCACTATGACGTATGTGGTCATAGGAGTTGTTTTTTTTATTGTAATCATTCGGTCCAATGTGTTAATTCATGAATACAATGAGTAAATTTTATGTTAACTGCCACGCCACACTCGTTATAGATATTTGTGGGCGATTCAGATCAATGTTTGTACACCTGGTGACAGCAGTGTATAGGACGGATGAATCAGATGATCATTTGAACAGTTCGTAAACAATACGTGTTCTCAGCCGACCTGGTGTTTGCATACAGAACAATGACTGTTTTCTCTTTAATTTATGTAAATGATTTATCATGAAAGCAATGCCATGGTCTAATAATTTGTTTTGTGAAGGAGACACAACTTAAATTGGGTTATGGATGCAACTGTGCACGGAAGATTGAACCTCATGAAGGAACCGAAGAACGGATTCGCTTTCTGGTGAACAGGTCAAAGGAACGATTCAAGGACTGGTTCGAGAGGAAGAAAACATGAAGGTCGATTGAGTTTTCGCCGATCAAAGATATCGGTGATCATCCCAACGCACAAAGGATTGCGATGGAATTTGATTGGATCCAATGAAACACAAAGGACTGTGTAACGTGTTTTGCCAAAAATATATGCGCGGAATATATAGTGTGGACAGATAATTGAAATTTTCTTTGGCTATTGTGAGCTTCGTTATGAGGTAGCCGGATGGTCGTAAGTACAGTATCTTTACTTATCTAAGTGTCATCGGAAGTCTGCAAGATATTTCGTGGTACGGCGGAATCAACTTGCATCTAATTATAAAAGCTAGCTTTCGTGTGCATCGAATTTGGCCATTTTCGTCGACGCGTCGCATCGTTAATTTAGGCGGGAAGGGAGCGCGTCAGGTAGCCATCTTGGCGAGTATAAACAATCGGTCAAAAAACTGTAATGTACATGTCAATTATTGTAAATATTCTTTGAGGTTCTTATTCTGTGTACTCGGAACTTCCCTTAAATATGTGGTGTGGGTAATGTTTTATGTTTAAGCAGCGGGTAGGTGACGTATGGCAATATGTAACTGCCTCACATAGAGTGAATGATTGACTTTTACATTGCCAAGTTGTTACCGTAATCGTTCAAATTTTTATTGAAAGAGAAACTCTTGATAATACAAGTCACCTATAAACTGCTTGTTGTAGGGGTGTTTACATTGTAATTTCACAAGTGAACACCAGTAATTCGTCGAATAGATTCTAACCGGGGATGACGTCACGTCATGTTAGCTTGAATAGCTGAGTTCTATAAATAACTGCACTGTTTGTTTATCGATGTCAACGGGCACAAAATGCTACTTGGATATTATGGCATGTAACTTTGATATGATCCATATTTTTGTGTGACGTCATCAGTAGAAAATGTGTCACTAATATATTTATTTTGTGAAAGAAAGCGTAACCTCCTTGTTATTCTATGTAATATTGCGCCTTATTAGTAATTTATATCTTTTGTTTAATGTTTATTGTATTTTATGCTACATTATGGGTAATTTAATGTATCTTCATGTTTGCGAGAGTTCACTATACGAATTTGTATTTCTAAACATGTATAGATGTCAGTTTTGTTGTAGTATCCTTTTGTAGATAGTGAGTGATTCATCTGTACTTTAATCTGTGTTCTCAAAAATAGTATAAAAGCGAGGATATCGCGTAAGAATCATCACACTTTCGCCACGGATCGTCGAAGCTTTTTAACTTAAAAAGAACTCCTCGGTGTTGTGCATACATCCTGGTATGGTAGTTCGGGGCGCAAGCTAGGCCTATGTGAACATAGGTACGCCGATAGCCATGCATTGATGATATGCACAATACTGCAACCATTCTACGTTAAATAATAAAGCTAGCCTAAAGATTAATTTGGAAATAAAAGGCTAAAGAGCAAATATTGGCTCAGTTATCATTGCATATCTCTTGGTGTGGTAGTTCGGGGCGCAAGCTAGGTCTATGTGATCATAGGCTTGCCGATAGCCACGCATTGAGTTTATGCGTTTTAGTTGAGTCAATTCATCGACAAAACGAAATCCTCGCTTTCATCTCAAGTATATTTGCATTATAATTGCAATGAATAAAGAATAAAACCTTTCAGTTTATATATACTGCAATAATGTGATTTTATTTCTCTGTGCTGTGAATATTGTCTTTGCCTAACACTATCCCTGTACCTGAGAGGAGTCTGTATACTTCACCGAGTCTCATTGTTCACCGCTGAGTATTATTAAGTTAATATTAATAGTATAATAATACGACGCGTACGTCAAATTACCAAGAACGTGTCAAGTGGCAGCTCAACGTGTTGGCTCGATTTTGTAGTGTACAAGGGCAAGACAATTGTTTAGAGTTGAGATTAATTGTGCAAGAGCACTGAACTTTCATATTTATTGAAAAGCACAGAGTTATTTTGTTTCGATATGGACAAGAAGCATTTGCGTAGCGCAAATAAAAATCTCACTTCGAGTTCAGGACTTAATGTTCCCGATTGTTGTCGGGACATTGATAAAGATAAAACCACATTTGTGTGCAAGAAATGTACAAAGCTTCTACATTTTGAATGTTGTGGCCTAGATATTCGAACTGAAAGCCACGAGTCTACCGATTTGGTTTGCAAAGATTGTGAATTATTGTCTACGGATAGTTCATCTGATCCATTAAATATGTTCAAAGAATTAAAAGCAATGATTGAAGGAATTAGCAAACAACAAGTCGAAAGTATGGAAAAATTACAGGCTGATATTAGCAATGATATTAGTAAACAGTCTGAAACATTGCAGGCTGATATGTGCAGACAGTCTGAAGCACTGAAAGCTGATATTAAACAGCAAGCTGATTCCATTACCAGCTTGAAAGCTGATATCTGCAAACAGTCTGAAACATTGCAGGCTGATATGTCAAAACAGTCTGAAGCACTGAAAGCTGATATTAAACAGCAAGCTGATTCCATTACCAGCTTGAAAGCTGATATCTGCAAACAGTCTGAAACATTGCAGGCTGATATGTCAAAACAGTCTGAAGCACTGAAGGCTGATATCTGCAGACAATCTGACATATTAAAGGAAGATATCCTCAGACAATGTGCGTTGCTAAAGGATGATATCGGTAAGCAGCACGATGAATCTATAAAAGTATTAAGAGCTGAAATAGGCGAGATGGCCTGTGAGATTCAACAACTGAAGTCTGAGAACGAGGAAACTAGGGCGCGATTCTCTGAAGAAATCCGGCAGGCTAGAGAGATAGACTTTGATGACTTCCGGCGTAGCTTGGCAGCCGATGTTAATACAGCCACGGAAAGTGTTCGCATCGAGGTGGAGGATATTAACTCGAGATTCACTGGAGAGTGCAATAGGATTATTGAAAAACAGCTGACAATAGAACAGATGTTGGCCGAGGCCGAGACTGACAAAATACAGTTCCGGGCTGAGGTCCAAGAAAATATTAGTCAGATTTCAGTAGTTATGTCTCAAAGAAGGAAGGACGTTGAGGAAATAAAAACTCAAGTAGAACAACTTACGAATCAGTTAGAGACCATGCACGTTTCCCGGCAAACGGAAACAGAAACTGGATCTCGAACAGCTGGTCATCCGTCTGCAGTTGCTGAGAGTGCAGCATTGCCAACCATTAACATTGAACTAAATGAAGCGATGGACAGAACAGGTGGAGAGAGAACTAGAGAAGACAAACAAGTCTGTCGCCCACGAGTTACTGCTGATTCAAGAGCTAATGAAGTGCCGTCTGCTCTTCCACCTACCTTTAGTCTTTTTTTTTTTTTTTTTTTTTTTTTTTTAAAAAAAATTGTGGGTGCGTCAGCACTAAGGCCATTTTGCACCCGTCACATTATACGGGGTCCAGCCCCTTATCGTTACAAATAACAACTCTATCGTTGCAACTAAAATCATAAAATATTAAAATGTTCTGACTTTCGTTAAAAGCTGAGGCTGTAAAGGGGCACTCAGCACACTTAAGGACAAAAACAGGACAATACAAACAAAATTATACTGACCATGGGGCCAGTCGCCAGAGCCTCGTTAGTCTCCAGTCCAGGGTGTACTACGTGGAAGTGAGGTTGACATTTGGGTGCACTACGTGGAAGGTCACCCCTTACACCCCACCTACCTTTAGTCTTTCGGGCGATGACAGAGGTTACAGAGACCGTGAATCTCGCAGGTCCCGGCACAGTCTTTATGAAGAAAGGACAAAGAGGAAACGTCTAGAAAGGAAGAAAGATCGCAGTTCCTCCTCTTCCAGCACCAGCTCTGACTCTCAGTATCAAGCAAAAATCAGGAAGCGAACACGAAGGCATGGAAATTCAAGGAGCGGGCCAGATGAGTCGCCGCCAAGAACTCAGCGATCAGCAATGACTGGAACTCCAAGGATGGCAGACCTTAATTCCTTGTCGAAGTTCAAGGGAGACCTGGAAGCCCAGAATGCTGAGCAATACTTAAAAGAACTTAATATTAATTTTGATTTAATGCAGATTCCATACGAATACCGATTGGAAATTATTCCTCGGCTTTTCAAGGGCCAGGCTGAGCATTGGTTTCGAGCAAACCAGTTAGAGTTCAAGTCCTATTCTGATTTCTGCCGTCGTTTTCGCAAACAATATGCTTCAGAAGAGGCCAAAGAGAGGCAGCTGACAGCAGTGAGATCTCGCCGATACTTAAAGCAGTCCGGTATGAGCATTGAGGAATATGCCTGGTCTATTTACTCAGCCTACCGCAATCTGTCTGCCCGTTACATAGAACCTGAGATTGTGAATTTAATCATCTCCCAGCTTCCATATAGAGTTCGCAGTCTGAGTCTAGCTAATTCTCCTCAAACTGTACGGCAGCTAGCCGACTTTCTGAAAAGGTTCGAGGTGCTTGAGGAACAGGACAGTTGGAAGCCTGTGTGGAATAGGGAAGGTGCAGGCCAGGGAAATGCTCCCAGACAAAATAGAATTGGAAACCAACAACCCAGAGTCAGACAAGTTATGCAGAACCAGAGGAATGGATATTCCAATTACAACAGACGGCGTAATCCTCCGAGAAGGGATGGCAGGAACAACTACGCACGTGGGCCTCGTCGTTCCAGATCTGATCCAGAAGAACATTCCCGTGACTCTTCACATAACGCCTCTGAACCCAGTAACTTCAGAGCGACGGCGCCTCCGTTTGAACCTTCTGCTTCACGTTTGACGAACGAGCAACGTCAAAGCGTCGACATGACAAGAGACTTTTGTTGGGCACCATCGACTATTGCTAATCCGAGTGGTATGCAGTCGGATTTAGCCAGTCGCCCAACGTGAATTCTTCGTTCCCGATCACGGTTGGGCTAAAATCTTGGACTTCTCTGGGAACAGATGACAGCGTTATAAATAGTGAAGACAATCATCTTTTTGATGTGCTGACTCTCAATGAAGGAGAACAAAGTTTTGATAGAGCACTACAACAGGCAGTTAGAAAGGAAAATTTACCCAGGGCTCCATTAATTAAGGCAACTGTAACAGGCGTCGAGTTTATTTGTGTTCTGGACACTGGCAGCGAATGTAATCTCATGAGCTACGCCATTTGGAAGAAGATTAAAGAGAAGCTGCCGTCATTGCAGTTACAAACATGTCCAGATGTTAGGCTGACTGATTTCACTGGGAGAAACAAAACTAGAGTTGTGGGATGTAGACAAGTATATCTGGAGATTGCTGGAAGAAATTTATTGGAGGACATGTTTGTCTTGAGAGGTCTCGAAGCTGACTTTATTTTGGGCTACCCATTCCTCAGGAAATATGAAGCAGGAATTGACCTACAGCGCGAGAAGTTATCCCTCACCGTAGACGGAGTTCCGGTAGAGCAGGACCTCGTGAATAATGGATCTTCGACAGGGACGTATGTAAGAAAAGTCCGTGAAGATTCCCATGTCGATCAGTGGACGGCTAGTCCTGACGACATTCTGCAGAAGGTCAATGCGAATGAGATTTTATGCGAAAGGGGTAGAAGCCAATTGAAAGAAGTCTTATTGAAGCATAGAGATGTATTTTCCGAGAGACCAGGTACTATTAAAAACTTCCAGTGTGAGATTGAACTCACCACCACAGAACCTGTGTATCGATCTCCATATCCCATACCTATAGCAAAAAGGAAACTCCTGGAGGAAGAATTAGAAAAGTGGAGACAATGGGGTGTTATAATGCCTTGTAATTCCCCTTACTTGAACCCTTTAATTGTAGTCGACAAGCCTGACGGTACAGTACGCCCATGCATTGACTTCAGAAATTTGAATAAAATTGTACGTGTTCCCCGGAATTCAGTTGAGCCCATTTCGGATGCCTTACAAAAATTTAAAGGTGCTCGTTATTTTACAAATCTGGATCTGGCTTCTGGATATTTACAGATCCCTGTAAAAACTGACTGCCAACCATGTACTGCCTTCTCCTATAAAGGACGTCAGTGGATGTTTGCTCGAATGCCTTTTGGTATCTCTAGTGCTGTGTCAATTTTCATAGCTGCCATGCATGCTGTATTTGGTCCTGAAACCGAAGAGTATCTAACTCAATATATGGATGACTTGCTGATTTTCGACAAAGAACTCTCCAAGCATCTCGAACATCTGGACGAAGTGTTGCAGCGACTCCAAGAAGTGGGGATGACTGTAAAGCTGCGAAAATGTGAATTTGTCAAAAAGGAAATTACCTACTTGGGTCACATTGTTTCTGGAGATGTTATCAAAATCCAACCAGACAAAAATTCCGCCATTAAGTTATTTCCTAAACCTAAAACTAGAAAGGATGTTCGGAAATTTCTTGGCCTCGCCAACTGGAGGCGGAAGTTCATTGAAAATTTTGCAGCTAAATCTGAACCGCTCACCAAGCTGTTAGGTAAAAATCAACGTTGGATTTGGCGAGACGAGGAAGAACAAAGTTTCCAGCTACTGAAGAATGAACTTGTAAGAGATGCTGAATTAGCACAGCCTGATTTTGAACAGGAATTCTGTATCCAATGCGATGCTTCTGGGAAAGGATTGAGTAGTATTCTTTTCCAAATGGATGGTGAAGAGAGGAAGGTCATTCAGTATGCAAGCCGAAAACTGAAGGAGAACGAACGCCATTACTCCATCCATGAGTTAGAATGTTTGGCCATAATCTTTGGAGTTGAGAAGTATGCTGTTTATTTGAAAGGTAGGCCTTTCACTATTTACAGTGATCATAAAGGGTTGGTATGGTTACAAGACGCCCGTAACTGGAACAGTCGTTTGACTCGCTGGTCTCTAAAACTCCAACAGTACCAGTATAAAATAGTATACGTCTCTGGTCGCCAAAACGATCTGGCAGATATTTTATCTCGGTATCCTGCTGATGATATACCCCAGATTCAACCTGAACATAGCCAGCAGACATTCAGAATAAACTACCTGTGGGCCGAAAGAGGAGAAATAGATGACGTCGACAAGTGGAGAGAGGCACAATTTGAAGATGAATTCTGCAAAAATTTACTCCAATCTCTAAATTCTCAGGAACCTAACCTCAGATTGCATCGTTCCTATCGCATTCAAGAAGGAATTTTATTTAAGAGAGGATCAGACAATCAGTCCCTTTGGAAACTGTGTGTTCCGGTGGTAATGAAGCAACCTCTTTTGAAAGTAGTTCATGATGAAGCTGGACATTTTGGAGTATCCAAGACATTGAAGCGACTTGCAGTACGATACTTCTGGAAAGGCATGAAGGATGACGTGATACAGTACATCCGAGATTGTGAAATTTGTGCCCAGAGTAAACCAGACAAATTAGGGATACTCAAGGAGACCCTTCATATCAGTCCCAAGCCACCTCATGAGATGCTTTCTCTGGACTTGATTGGGAAGCTTCCTCGGTCTAATGGATACCAGTACATCTTGAGCCTTATTGATGTGGGTACACGTTTTGTCTCCGCATATGCTTTACGGACTGCCAGCACCACAGAAATTATAAACACGCTTCAGAGAGGATATTTTGCTCACTATCCAAACGTTACATTTACCCTAAGCGACAGAGGAGCTCAGTTTACCTCGAAGCAGTGGAAGGAATTTACCAAAAGCCGTGGTATCCATCATGTTTGCACAACAGCTTACAATCCAAAGGGGAACATGGTAGAACGAGCAAATCAAGAGATAGTCAGATTACTTCGTTTATTTTGTTATCGAGAACATCAGACTTGGTCGCGATACATATCAAAAGTTGTTTGGTTAATTAATTATTCTATTTCTGAAACAACTGGATATTCACCTGCTGAACTATTCTTCAATCATCCTATACCCAGAGAGATCCTAACTCATTTCAATTGGCCCGAACGGGAAGAAGCCCAACCGGATTGGAAGTCCAAATTATTCTTAGCCCAAGTCAGGGAGAAGAAGAAGCTGTCGAAGGATTTAAAACAGAAGGGAAACGCCAAGACAGTGACAGTTGGAGACTTCGTGATGGTCAAAAGCCATTCCTTAAGCTCCTCACTAGATAGGACCATTCAAAAGTTATTTATGTTGTGGATAGGACCTTATCTAGTGGACAAAGTGGAAAATAATGTTGTGACATTGCTAATTCCAAGGACTAAAGAATTATATGATAAGGTTAACTTGGATAACCTAAAACTGGTGCGTTTTTCGGAGGATAAAAAGAAAGAGTTTGTACTTTAAAACTAAGTTTCCTCCAGGTAGATAACTTCCTTCCTGAAACTTAGTTTTCGAAAGGAAGGGGCAGATGATATGATCCATATTTTTGTGTGACGTCATCAGTAGAAAATGTGTCACTAATATATTTATTTTGTGAAAGAAAGCGTAACCTCCTTGTTATTCTATGTAATATTGCGCCTTATTAGTAATTGATATCTTTTGTTTAATGTTTATTGTATTTTATGCTACATTATGGGTAATTTAATGTATCTTCATGTTTGCGAGAGTTCACTATACGAATTTGTATTTCTAAACATGTATAGATGTCAGTTTTGTTGTAGTATCCTTTTGTAGATAGTGAGTGATTCATCTGTACTTTAATTTGTGTTCTCAAAAATAGTATAAAAGCGAGGATATCGCGTAAGAATCATCACACTTTCGCCACGGATCGTCGAAGCTTTTTAACTTAAAAAGAACTCCTCGGTGTTGTGCATACATCCTGGTATGGTAGTTCGGGGCGCAAGCTAGGCCTATGTGAACATAGGTACGCCGATAGCCATGCATTGATGATATGCACAATACTGCAACCATTCTACGTTAAATAATAAAGCTAGCCTAAAGATTAATTTGGAAATAAAAGGCTAAAGAGCAAATATTGGCTCAGTTATCATTGCATATCTCTTGGTGTGGTAGTTCGGGGCGCAAGCTAGGTCTATGTGATCATAGGCTTGCCGATAGCCACGCATTGAGTTTATGCGTTTTAGTTGAGTCAATTCATCGACAAAACGAAATCCTCGCTTTCATCTCAAGTATATTTGCATTATAATTGCAATGAATAAAGAATAAAACCTTTCAGTTTATATATACTGCAATAATGTGATTTTATTTCTCTGTGCTGTGAATATTGTCTTTGCCTAACACTATCCCTGTACCTGAGAGGAGTCTGTATACTTCACCGAGTCTCATTGTTCACCGCTGAGTATTATTAAGTTAATATTAATAGTATAATAATACGACGCGTACGTCAAATTACCAAGAACGTGTCAACTTTGTCGTTAATAATTGAGTATAGAAAGAACGCTTGATCAGCTGGATTTATCTTTGTCTGTGTTCAGCAAAATAAATATATATTAATTGTACTTCGTTGCGTTAACATTTCACCACAAAGAAATCCCAGTGTTGGATATATTGTTATGTATGTATTAATGACAGTGTTCCTTTTCAGAGGGGAAGGGTACAATTCGCACTAGTCGCTCTGGGATGATAAGTGTCAATTAATTCATAAATAATTGGGAAGTCAATATTGCAGGATTATTTTTACTTTAGTTTGATCTGCCTGGTCTTAGATGGTCACTGTAGTTCTAACGTCATTGCAACCAGCGCTACCAATCAGTTGGGTGGCTCTGAAACTCAGCGAATAATTGGATGCGGTTTCAGCGTATAAATTAAATTGATATTGTTTGTCACTTGCTTCAATTTAATATACCCATCTTACGAGGCAAAACGCTTAGTCTTTAGGGATTCCTATCATATACAGGGCTTTCCCTGGAGTTGTGGATTTAATTTGGAGTTCACAGCAAAACAGACCGTTAAAGTAGATTACGAGGACTCAATGGCAGGGTGACTGCAGTGTTCGGATTTGCTCAGGCATTGTTAAATTGTTCGCGTGGATAATATATATATATATATATATATATATATATATATATATATATATATATATAATTAAAAACCTTTGGTGGATTTTTTTTAGTAGATTGTGTAAATCTTTAATTATGGGTACGGAACGTGAGCCAGTGACGCTCGATACCCTGTTTGCGTTCATTAGAGAGAGTAATGAAGCTCTTAAAGGGGAACTCAAAGAGAGTAATGAAGCTCTCAAAGGGGAACTCAGAGAGAGTAATGAAGCTCTCAAAGGGGAACTCAAAGAGAGTAATGAAGCTCTTAAAGGTGAACTTGGTGATAAACTCATGAGTACCACCAGGGAACTTAAGGGGGAACTCAAGGAGAGTAATGAAACTCTCAAAAATGAGCTCTCTTCAACTAAGGATATGGTTATCAACTTGGAGACCAAATTGTGTCAGTTCAAGGTTGTAACCGATAAAAGTATCTTTGAAGTCAGACAGGGGAATGAAGAAATTAAAAGATGCGTGGCTCAATACCGTATTGAGTGCATTACCAGAGCAGAGGGGGTGGAAAAGAAATATGACTCCTTGCTAAGCAAGTTGGAAGGGGAAGTACAGGGTGTTAGTGAAAGCATTGAGCAGCTGAAATTAGACAATGCCCTGGAAATCCAAGCATTGAGGCAGGAGGTCACCCAAAAAATGTGTGTAGTCGAGGGAAACAAAGGTTTAACTGCTCTTACCGATCACGACAGTGATGCAAGAGATGGTAATGGGATTCCAATAGTGGATAGCTGTGTAAAAAGGGAGAAGAATTTGATTGATTTTGTAGTTGGGAAAGACCAAAGATCGGTTATTGCGGAAGACTTGTCAAAAGAGGTTGCACTTCCACTTGTCGTAATATCTACTTTAAGGTCAATAGAAGGGACGATGAGTAAATTGAATGAAGTTGTTACCCGGTGGGATAACAGGTGTGCAGATAGCGTAAATAAGGAATCGAGTTACACTGTGGGTAACAATTTGATGGGAGGGGAAACTAGAGGTTTGAATAGGAAGTTTGCTAATAAGGCCACTGCTACAGATGACTCAGATTTAGAAAGCGTTTCACGTATTGGTGTCGGGAGTTATCTAAAGGTGAAGAACGGTTACGCGATTTCTGGAACGTCGTGTAAGGAAGACGTCTACAAAGACTCTGACAGTAAAAGAAACAAGAAAAGTTACTTAAAAACGCGACACAAAAAATTGAAGTTGAACGAGGGATATATGGTCTCTAAAGGGGAAACTGGTCAAGAGCGACAGGACAGTGTACCGGCTGAGGGTAGGGGAACACATCCAGTATTGCGTCCGAACAGTGTACACATTAAGCCGCAAGACTTGTTAAAATTTCCGAAATTTAATGGGATAGTCTCTGATGTGACACCGTCTCAGTTCTTGGAGAAAACTGAGGAACTCTTAGATTTGTATGGGATTCATGAGAACCAGTACCTCAACTATGTACCTAAGTTGTTGGTCGACAGTGCAAAAGTTTGGTACGGGGAAAATAAGGATAAAATTTGTTCTTATGGGGAATTCAAACAGGGGTTTCTTTCACATTACGAGAATTCCAGATGGCGCAGCTCCTGCCTTACTAGAATACTTAATTCGCCTTATAATAAGTCTGTAGAGGAAAGCGTCCTCCAATTTTTCTCAAAAAATTTCAAACTGTTGAAATCCATACAACCGAACTTGGAAGAGTCTCATCTTGTAGTAAGGGAACACTTCGTCATGCAGGATGTTTCCACCTTTCCAGAAGCACTTCATGCCATTGAAAGCTATGAGTCATTGAGAGATCTGGGGGCAAAGAAGGATCAGGGTTACACTCAAAAGATTAAAAATGGCCGTGAAACTTTGGGTAGAGTCGCTGTGGTATCTCAAGCGAAGGATACCACAGGTAGAACGAATCTGAAAGATACAAATACAGCTTTGTCTGAGAATGTAAAGAAGCCTCAGGCCAGTCCGCGTAGTAAGAGACGGGTTCAGGCTATGTCGTTCTCATCTAGAGAGTCTGTTTCGGGAAACGAGTCGGAACTCGCATCGCGGGAGGTGATGTGAGTGGGGTCAAGATAAATCCTCCTAATAGTCGCTTCAATGGTTACACACCGCGGGCAGGTAATCAAAATATGGGTAAAAATATCCCCATCTTGGAAGGCAAACAGCTCGTAGGTGACAGTATGTTTGTGAGGGTTGCTCAAAATTTCGCAGGTTACCCAGTTTCATTTGATGCAGAGGGCACTAGGCACATTGGTCTATCGGTGAGTGGGCAAACCATTGATCAGCTAAACGAAAGGCTAAGGTCATTTCAAAGACTTGCTGATTCTGTTCTCGTTATGACTGGATCTAATGATTTGCTTAGATATCGCTCAGTGGAAGAAATAAAAAGGGGGTTGATGGAAACAGTTAAAGAACTGTCTAGCAGGACAAAGGATATAAATCTGTTAACATTGCCACCTATTCCTAAACTGATGTCTTCAAATGGTTCCCCTGCGTGGCGGAATTGGGAGGAAGTCAATGACTTCATTATGTCATTACATAATGGTAATAATGTCAAAGTATTTAATATTTCTCCATTGTTTTTTGATGACAGGGATCGCATCAAGCTTGAGTTATTTGAAGAATTTATTGGGCATCCGTCTCGTGGCAGAATGGACAAAGTTCATTGGAACAGGGAGGGGATGTCTGTCATGTTAAACTTTTTGAGATCCTTGGGAGTGTTGGGTGAACCGGTAGGTCACACTTCAAATAGGGAAACTTGTCAAGTGAAAGCTGAGGTCCATTCTTCTCCAAATTTCAACGAGATTGAAATAGGTAATGGACGGACGGGAAACGACCAATACACTCTCCACAAACGGCAGGGGGGGGAGTGAAGTAACACGACCTGCCATACTATTTGTAAATATGGAAGATGATGTGGGAGACGGAAATTTAGATGAATTTGATAAACAGTTAATACCTATCAATATACAGAATAATAATAACCGCCCTTCGGCTTTAATTCAAGTTACAGTTTTAGATCAGAAATTAACTGCCTTATGTGACTCGGGCACAGAAACGAGTCTGATGTCACTAGATGTATGGAAAGGTCTCTCCTCACTCATTTCTAGACCAAGGTTGATTCCAGCATCAAATATTAAATTGTCGGATTATTCTGGTACGAAAACTAAGTCAGTTGAAGGAATAGTAAAAGTAATGGTAAATTTGGGAGGTTATGACATTTATGTACAGTTTCTTGTAGTGAAAAAATTGAGCGTTCCTATCATTTTGGGATTGGATGTAATATATAATGTTCAGGGTGAGTTGAATTTTGATTCGGAAGCGTTGTTCTATCAGACCCAAAATGGCAGAGTCTTTTTAAAATTCACTCCATTGGAGGAAGTGGGTAATTTGAAGGAACCTAGACCTGTTAAAAATTTGCGGGTGTCTGAAGGTAAGAACGTCGGGGTAAATAATGGGCCCCCTTTCGAAATAAAGTTTGAGGAATCAGTTGAGTTATCGATAGAACAAAAGTCTCGACTTATTGATATGCTCAAAGAGTACGAGGATGTATTTTCTGATAAACCCGGATTATGCAAAGAGTATATACACGAAATGGAGCTAAATACAGATAGTCCCATAGTCAAGAAAAATTACCCTATACCCTACGCTTACCGTGAGAAAGTGAAGGAACAAATTGATTTAATGTTGCAATGGGACGTGATAGAGCGATCTAATTCGGAATACCATTCTCCTTTGTTGGTGGTACCAAAGCCAAATGGCGGGATTCGCCTTTGCGTAGATTTGAAGAAAATCAATAAGCATGTAAAATTGAAGCAGATCTCTCCTTTGAAAATAAATGATTTGTTGACATCCTTTCAGGACTGTAAATCCATGACATCCTTAGACATAGGGAATGCTTACTGGCAGGTGCACTTGCACCCGAACAGCCGAAAGTATACCGCCTTCTCTTTTGACGGAGTACAATACCAGTTTAAACGTGTAGTTTTTGGTTCAATCAATGGCACTGCTGTTTTTGTGGATGTAATGAACCGAGTTCTTGGTATATTTCACGACTTCACTGTTGTCTATGTAGATGACATAATTATAAAATCAAAGGATTTAGATTCGCATATAGAGCACGTCAGATTAGTGCTTTCGAGATTGAAGGAAGCTGGTTTTACTTTGAAACTCGAAAAGTGTAAAGTTTGTGTTCAGGAGTTGAAGTTCCTTGGTCACATAATTACCACACACGGTTATCAGAAAGACCCCTCCTACGTGCAAAGTATAGTAAATTTACCTGTGCCTTATAATATTAAGCAGTTGCAAAAGATCTTAGGATGCTTCAACTGGTTGAGCAAGTACATTCATAATTATGCCATGATTGCGCACCCCTTGTATGACCTTTTGAAAAATAAAACGAAATGGCAGTGGACCATAGAGGCTGAGCGAGCTTTTGAACGGTTAAAAGAATTAGTAGTTCAGGAAGTCACTTTAAACTATCCTGATTTCAATAAAGATTTCTTTGTACAAACGGATGCTTCCTTAATTGGAATTGCCGGATATTGTTATCAGATCAATGAGGGTGAGATACAACCTTTAGGTTATGTCAGCCGGTTACTGAAATCCTACGAAAAGTCCTATACATCCACGGAATTAGAGGTCTTAGCGATTCTTTTCACTATTGACAAATTTTCATCCTTTCTTCGTGGAAGGCATTTTGTGGTAATATCAGACCATAAGTCACTCACCTGGTTGGAGTCGGCCCACACATGGAATGCTAGACTCACTAGGTGGTTTATGCAACTCCAGCAGTATTCTTTCGAAGTACGATACTGTAAGGGTTCCGATAACCAATTGGCGGACTTGCTCAGTCGTACTTTTCCGGATATTTGAAACTCTGTGTTTCGAATAAACCAAAATCAGGTGTTGTTTCCAGAAAAGATAGTAATTTCCAAAGAGGAAATTATTAAGTCCCAGCGTGAGGACTCTCAACTTAAGGAAATAATAGATTACCTTGAAGGAAATTGTTCAATTGTCAGTCCTCGATCCAGAACTTGGGATCAAACCTATTGCATATTTGATGAAATATTATACATACGTGATTATCATGATCCTAAGAAGCTCAGAATATGTATACCGGTTATCTTAATTGGTAAAATACTCATAAGTTGCCATGATGATGCGGGACATTTTGGGGTGGCGAAAACCTTGGCGGAAGTCTATAGGTTGTTTTTCTGGAAAGGAATGAAATCAGACATCAAGTCTTTTGTTAAGGATTGTGAGATTTGCCAGCGAACAAAACCCAATAAGCATCCTTCTAAATTTGTTGCGAAATCACATAACACGGATAAACCTGGTCATGTGTTATTCCTTGATTTGCAAGGACTTTTCGCCTTAGGGCCGAAAAAAGAAAGATTTCTGCTCACCGTCCTGGATTCAGCTTCCAGGTTTCTCGCGGCGTATCCAATATCAAATAGTAATGCCAAAACGATACTTAACAAGTTGGAAAAAATTTATTTCATTCATTTTGGAGTCCCTCGACGGGTTGTCACAGATAATGGGCCCCAATTTAGATCTAAAATGTTTCAGGAATCCATGAAAGGGTGGGGAATTTGTGTAACTTATGTCCCTACCTACCATCCCAGTTCTAACATGGTGGAGAGATATAATGAAGAGCTTAATCGATTGATGAGGGTTTTGTACTCCACGAATCACTCAAGGTGGCCAGATTATGTACAGGATGCTCTGCACTTGTTGAATAATTCCATCTCCTCTCAAACTAGTTTTACTCCTAGTGAGTTACGCCTAAATTTGGAAAGAAACTTTTTTGATTTTGGTCCCGTAGGGATGGGAATGGACAGTCTTTCTTGGAACTCTAAGTTGGTAATGGCGGATTTAAGGAGTAAGGAATCAAGAAAAGCCCGATTAAAGAATATAAATTTAAAGACAGCTAACAGATGCAGTATCAAACAGGGAGACTTGGTTTTTGTAAAAAGTCATGCTCCTGGAAATTTGGGCGACAAAATCATTAAAAAATATTGCAATTTATACTATGGACCTTATCTCTGTGTAGAGAACTTTAAGGATTCCACGTTGAAATTAGTAGACTGTATCACGGGGGATTTATTAGAAAATCAATCCATCGAAAATGTAAAACTATGGTTGTGCTCTCAGGAGAAAATGAAGCATTGGTTGACAAAACTAAAGGGGGTCAATCTGCTTTACTCGGGTTTGATTGATGAAAGGTTGCAGGAACTTGAGTCACTCGTTCGTCTCGTGAGTGAGCCTGCTTATATTGATCAAGATTGAGGTGTAGTGTTCAGCAATGACGCATACGGGTCAAGTAGAAGATCACCTGCGGCGGGCTAATATGGCCAAGTAGGAGGGATTCAGCGGCGGACCGGAGTATGTTAGTCGGGAACACTTCAATTATTCACGGTAGTTAGAGTTGATTAGAAAGAAAGGTTAGGCAAGCTCGAGAACAAACTATTCAATTGTGGCTTTTAATCAGGAGTCAGCACTAGCTGAAGTGTTCAAGCACAGGGTGACTGGTGCGATTTGGACGCTTGCCTCTCTGGGAAGATTCTTGTTATCACCAAGCAGTGACAGATAAAGAGTAAATGTTGTATATAATTGATGACGATTCATAATTGTGAATTTCATGTGTATCTAATGGTTTTTCCTTTATAGTTGTGTAATATGAGTGATCTGTATTATCTAGAGTAGAATTGTACTAGTGGATGTGTATAGTTGGGTTCAGCCTCTTGTTGGGCGCCAACTATGACGTATGTGGTCATAGGAGTTGTTTTTTTTATTGTAATCATTCGGTCCAATGTGTTAATTCATGAATACAATGAGTAAATTTTATGTTAACTGACACGCCACACTCGTTATAGATATTTGTGGGCGATTCAGATCAATGTTTGTACACCTGGTGACAGCAGTGTATAGGACGGATGAATCAGATGATCATTTGAACAGTTCGTAAACAATACGTGTTCTCAGCCGACCTGGTGTTTGCATACAGAACAATGACTGTTTTCTCTTTAATTTATGTAAATGATTTATCATGAAAGCAATGCCATGGTCTAATAATTTGTTTTGTGAAGGAGACACAACTTAAATTGGGTTATGGATTCAACTGTGCACGGAAGATTGAACCTCATGAAGGAACCGAAGAACGGATTCGCTTTCTGGTGAACAGGTCAAAGGAACGATTCAAGGACTGGTTCGAGAGGAAGAAAACATGAAGGTCGATTGAGTTTTCGCCGATCAAAGATATCGGTGATCATCCCAACGCACAAAGGATTGCGATGGAATTTGATTGGATCCAATGAAACACAAAGGACTGTGTAACGTGTTTTGCCAAAAATATATGCGCGGAATATATAGTGTGGACAGATAATTGAAATTTTCTTTGGCTATTGTGAGCTTCGTTATGAGGTAGCCGGATGGTCGTAAGTACAGTATCTTTACTTATCTAAGTGTCATCGGAAGTCTGCAAGATATTTCGTGGTACGGCGGAATCAACTTGCATCTAATTATAAAAGCTAGCTTTCGTGTGCATCGAATTTGGCCATTTTCGTCGACGCGTCGCATCGTTAATTTAGGCGGGAAGGGAGCGCGTCAGGTAGCCATCTTGGCGAGTATAAACAATCGGTCAAAAAACTGTAATGTACATGTCAATTATTGTAAATATTCTTTGAGGTTCTTATTCTGTGTACTCGGAACTTCCCTTAAATATGTGGTGTGGGTAATGTTTTATGTTTAAGCAGCGGGTAGGTGACGTATGGCAATATGTAACTGCCTCACATAGAGTGAATGATTGACTTTTACATTGCCAAGTTGTTACCGTAATCGTTCAAATTTTTATTGAAAGAGAAACTCTTGATAATACAAGTCACCTATAAACTGCTTGTTGTAGGGGTGTTTACATTGTAATTTCACAAGTGAACACCAGTAATTCGTCGAATAGATTCTAACCGGGGATGACGTCACGTCATGTTAGCTTGAATAGCTGAGTTCTATAAATAACTGCACTGTTTGTTTATCGATGTCAACGGGCACAAAATGCTACTTGGATATTATGGCATGTAACTTTCTCGTTAATAATTGAGTATAGAAAGAACGCTTGATCAGCTGGATTTATCTTTGTCTGTGTTCAGCAAAATAAATATATATTAATTGTACTTCGTTGCGTTAACATTTCACCACAAAGAATTCCCAGTGTTGGATATATTGTTATGTATGTATTAATGACAGTGTTCCTTTTCAGAGGGGAAGGGTACAATTCGCACTAGTCGCTCTGGGATGATAAGTGTCAATTAATTCATAAATAATTGGGAAGTCAATATTGCAGGATTATTTTTACTTTAGTTTGATCTGCCTGGTCTTAGATGGTCACTGTAGTTCTAACGTCATTGCAACCAGCGCTACCAATCAGTTGGGTGGCTCTGAAACTCAGCGAATAATTGGATGCGGTTTCAGCGTATAAATTAAATTGATATTGTTTGTCACTTGCTTCAATTTAATATACCCATCTTACGAGGCAAAACGCTTAGTCTTTAGGGATTCCTATCATATACAGGGCTTTCCCTGGAGTTGTGGATTTAATTTGGAGTTCACAGCAAAACAGAGCGTTAAAGCACATGTTGCTTTTGTTTAAAATTTTCTCACCTAGGCTATTTGAATAGGTAGGAAGGTGGGTGCAGACAATTTCGCTTTGGGCTTGAGCCAAATATCAACCACCAATGCCTTGTTTTCAAACTTCTGCTTGCAGACGTGGTGGCCGAGCGCCTTAAGTGGTCCATTTTCGATCTCCACACGGAAGAACGCCGGTTCAAACCCTGGCCTTAACGTGGGTGTTATTTACGAGTGTCCCTGCATCAATTTCATCATGTGACCACTCAATTTTGCGATTAGCCAAAACTAACAAGACAAGCGACGCTAAATAACAAAAATACATCTCCTACTCGATCGTGACACGACGTTTGCATCCCAATTAGCTCTCCATTTGTCGTTGCGATCCTAAGTCTGCCAGAAGTCGAACTCTGAATCGGGCAGCAAGCTACACTGTAAAAAAAAATACACTTCTTGTACACTTTCTTGCATATAATATGCACAAGATGTGTACTGAAGGTGTTGCAAAAGTGTACTTAAAGTGTTCTAGATGTGTGCGACCCGAAATGACGAAATTTTGTACACTTGTTGCACACTTTGGGGACACATTCAAAGTTGTGTGCACTTCTTCAACGCTTTCTGTACACTTCTGTTTAAAGTAAGTCTGTACACTTCTTGTACACTTTTGTAGCACATGATTTCATTTTGTGTTGTTGGTCATATCGATTGTTATTTTACACTTTTTTGACAAATGAATATCTTATGAACATAAATCAATTTCATTATATAAAGCAGTAACACACTTGAAAGCAAGCAACATTAAACAATAACAAAATATAACTATTTTTTTTCCTGGAACACATGGAAATCGCATTGCATCATGAAACTATCAATACTTTTTTGTTTAATGTACCAATTTGATAATTAGATAAATCTCATTAAAATTGAAGAAGGATAAAGTTGAATGTTCCGAGGAAATTAATAGACTTTTTTAAATCGAACTATTCATCTTTAAAGAACACCAAAACAGATCGTTAACTTCGGGGGGCTGGTTGTTGCTGGAAACTTGTCATCATCATTATTATGTAACGCCACTTACTTCTCCTTACACAGAAAAAACTGGTTTGTTTGGAATTACCAAAAAAGTTTGGTTGAGTTGTTTGGTTACGCTTTTTGTTTCCGATAACCAAATGTTGCTTGTAATTACTAAATAATTTTGTTTAAGAATACCAAAAAATTTGGTCAGACGAAATTTGGTACTCGTAAACAAAATGATACATATGTAAGTAAAGAGAAACAAAACGTTTGGTTAAATTTACTATATGTGCGTCAGCGTGCTTCTGAATTTGAAATAACGATTGTCCAGTTTCGTCGAGTGTAGTATGAAAATACTTTGTCGAAAATTGAAACTCATGTATATAGATAATTACTCGAAGCGAGTCTTTATGTTGTTGTGTAACCTAATATTCTGAAAAAAGCTCAGAATATGCTTACTTTATACTGAGTTTCCTACACCGGCCGCTAGATGGTTCTGTCAAAATGTGTACAAGAAACATAAGTTTTTGTACAACAAATAATGATACGTTTGATTGTAATCATAGTGAAAAATTGTGCTTTAACACTCTTCAAAAAATATGTGAACATCTAAGATACAAATTAAAGAAGAAAATGTACTGCAGTGAATAAAAGTGAATCTCCCATGAGCAACCTTTTTGATTCTGGATTATATAAGTAGATGGTACGTGCGTTGCATACATCAAGGTATAGGTAATCGTAAGTCGGTCTCTCTTGTGTCACGCATCGTGGGCCAATTACTCCAGGTGGAAGCCGTAAGTCTGGAACGGACAAACGGTACCAATTGTGCCTATACGGTGGTTAGGTGATTGCGAGGAACCTTCTTTTGGTTGAACACGTTGAGTGGAGCAGACATACGACTTACACTATTTTTTGAAACTGTTTTTCCTTATTACCTTCATCCTTCCTCTTCTTGGTTGTCTTGGGCTCTACAATTAGTATGGAATTGCTTCTTTGGATTGAGTTGCCGGTTGGTTTGAGTTTGTGCGCTTTCCCACAGGATTTTCGTTTGTTCCATTGGATCATATAACAACTCACGGTTGTGGTCTTCTGATATGCATCATGGTCTTCCTGCAACGCTGCTACGACAGCGAGAAGGGGTGAAAACCTTCACCGGAGGTACTAAACGGACGGACGGTCCAAACTCCGAGACGATGCTCGATTCACGAAGTACCAATGATCCAATGCAAACGTCCAGCTATTCCACAAAACACCGACGTCGCAATTCCTATGAAGGATTACCTCTACCTCAACGTCAACGATCTAGATCACCAATTAAACGAGATACAGGAAATACAGCTCATGCAACCCAACTAAAATCCAAACAACAGGATAATAGCTTATACAACTTCCTGCTCACCAATTACGACACCAAATTCAATACAGCAAAACATGTGTTCCAACAAACATCTAAGTATGTACCAAGGGCACAAATTGCACAAATACTGTTTACCCGTAATGGCATCATATTGAAATCACCAGATCCAGACTTTGCAAAACTAATTAGAAACAAAGCTTCTTTTGAAATTTATGGATCCAAAGCAAACATCCAAACACTGAATGCTTCCACTCAAAAACAACCACCACCACCACATAAATCCCCACTACTATCAGTAGTCATCAGGGGTGTAGAACCTGTCTTAACAGACGAGGAGATCTTTGAGGAACTGGAATGCGAAGGTGTACAAATCCGCAAATGTATCCGTATTCGCAATAACAACGGACCCACATACATGGTGCGGGTCCTAACAGACTCACAAAATGCTGTAGACACACTACTACACAGTGGAGCATACATATACAGACGCAGGTACAAAGTTGAACCATCCCGTTCTCAACAACCTCTTCCATTGCGGTGCGAAAAATGCCAACAGTATAACAAGCACACTACTGCTGCATGTCCAAACCGAGATAAATGCGGATACTGTTCAGGACCCCATTCAACCAAAGAATGTCAAAACCTAACTGCTCCACCAAAATGTGTCACATGTACGGAAAACCATCCTACATACAGCTACAAATGCAAAGCCAAGCCTGAAGCAATACCTGAACACCCCGACCTAACAGTCCCCCTGCGCACCAATGACACTGCTACGGAACCTGACAACTCACTACGACATCCTGTAACAGTGGAAGATCTAATACGTTTCTTCACCCTGACTCTCCAAAATGTGCACCCATTTTTAAGAACGCACATATTAACCCAAGTAACGGCATCGGCAAAAACCATTTTCAACTTGCAACTCCATGCAACATACTCTGGTCCTCACGTGCATTTCCACATATCCCACTTGGAAACTGCGGTTTAAGGTTTTGAATATGGCAGTACGGAATATGTATAATTTTCTATTTTTAAATATCCGATCCGTTTCTAAACGAAAAGCTTTATTGCAACACCTGCTCTTGGAAGAATCTGTTCACTGCTTTGCGCTAAACGAAACCTATCTTGCTCCAAAAATGATCTGTCATATTCCACCATACAACATCTTACGCCACGATGGTCCGCCGGGCTTAAGAGTAAACGGCGGCACAGCAATTGGAGTAGATAGAAAATTACCATATCGAACAGTTACCTTCCCACCACACTTCCACTTGCCAGAACATACTGCTAGTACAATTTACTTTCCATCCCGGGTCGTTACATTTGCTACCATCTATGTAAGACCAGGGGAGACTATTCCATACCAATTCTTTCAACATATCCAAACCCTTAGCAAACATTATATCATAGCAGCGGACATCAATTATCATAGTCGAACCATGCAAGACAAAACAAACTTTTTACAATTTCTGGACCAAAACACTACAGCAGAATTCCATGTACTGCCCAGAGCCACACGTCCCATAAGTAACACCACCCCTGACGTTGTTATAACATCAACATCTCTAAGTGCCTGCTTGAACATATCTGTGCTGGCTTCCATCGGCAGTGACCATGACCCAGTGAAAATTACCTTAAATCTTGGTAACCGCAATACGAGCAGTACAATACAACCTCGAAAAATCTGGTGTTACAACAAAGCGAACTGGGAGGCATATAGTGAAAAGCTACAGAATGCTTTTTCTCACCCGCATCCAGAACCAAACAATTCAGAGGAACTCGATACGGCGGTGGAACATCTTACTGCTCAGATCACCAGTGCGGCAACCACTAACATACCTACGACCACTCTCAATAGTTACAAACCAAAGCTACCTCCGCAATATCTTCACCTAATCACAGCATCACGACGAGCATACAGGGACTATCTCCAGACCAGAAATCCTGAATCCCTTAACTTACACCGTCAATGGCTGCGTACAGTTCATAACTATATAAAAGCTTATAAACAACGTCGATGGATTGAAACGTGCAACCAATTGAGTGACGAAAGCCATCCCACCAAATACTGGAAACGTTTCAAGGTGCTCACTGGACAATCCAGTAGTACTCCTTATCCCATAACAATCAAGGACGCAGCTCTAAACACAGACACTGAAAAAGCTTATGCCTTCGCAAATGCCTTGCAAGACACTTTCACTCCGACACCGCAACTAGCTCCAAATCTCCGCCTCCAGACCAAAATTGACAGAGTCACAAACCCCAATAACAGGCAACTGCAACCCAGTAATACGCACACTATTGATCCTACAAATGCTCTAACTGTTCCTATCACAACAGACGATATTATCAATACTGTGCGTAGGAAGAGAAACACTGCTCCCGGATTGGACAATATCACATCCGTATTGATTAAACAGGCCCCGCTTGCATTGCTGTCCTTTCTGGCCATTATCTACAATTTTATCCTCCGCACAGGACACTACCCGACAGACTGGAAGATTTCAAAGGTTCTAATGTTCCCAAAACCAAACAAAGATAGTACCAACCCAACAAACTATCGACCTATTCAGCTCACATCAACCTTTAGCAAAATATTCGAACGCATCATTGTTCGACGCATACACATGCACTTACAAGCACACAGTTTACTTCCGTCGCACCAAGCAGGCTTTAGACCTCAACACAGTGTCCTTGATAATTTATTAAAACTAACGACTCGCATCACAAATCATTTCAACACATCCAAACCATCCTGCCTAGTACTATTCGACCTGGAGAAAGCATTTGACAAAGTATGGCATACTGGGCTCATCTACAAGCTCCATAAATTCCACCTACCGCTTTCCTATGTCAGATTAGTACACAGCTTCCTAACAAATAGGGTCGCCTATGTCACTGTAAATGGAGCAATGTCATACCCCATTTTCCCTTACTCTGGCGTTCCACAGGGTGCTGCTTTATCACCATTACTCTACATACTATACGTTGCCGATATGCCAAAACCCCCACAAGTTTCTATCTACCAATTCGCTGACGACACCGCATTTCTCGCCTGTTGTTCAACCATCCAAGCTATAAACAAAACTCTCCAACCAGCTATAAACTCCTTCCAAAGATGGTGTGACACATGGCGTCTCACAATTAATGCTCTCAAAACACAAGCATTGGTGTTTCTGCAGACAGGCTGTCGCTCGAAGATCCAAAGAAACCCAACATTATTAAACATCAAAATACGGGGAACTCCAATTCTGCCTGGCACCACTGCAAAATATCTGGGAGTCATATTTGACTCCAAGCTAACCTGGAAACCTCAATTGCTCAACATCGTCCAAAAAGCTACAAATCGTCTGAGCTTGCTCAAACGGCTAATTGGAACATCCTGGGGACTCAACTCCCAGGTTGTCCTACATACCTACAAGGCTTTCCTTCGACCAGCAATTACTTACGGCCACACTGCATGGATATCAGCCCCAGACTCATTCTATCACAAACTACAAGTTCTGGAAAGACATGCTCTTCGTTTGGCCTTCAGAGTAGTCCTACCAAGTCCTACACGACTACTGTACGAGCGAATAACCTTTCCCGAAATCACAACCCACATCGAAGCCATCCGTCACAAATATATAACTGGTCGAATGAACTCGCACCATCCACAACTTCTTAGCACAATGTACGAAGATGCTCTACACGACTGCCTTCCCACATACCACTGCACACCATTACAGCATCTCTTAACCATGTACACCTTCCTGATAGATCCACAGCATCCTGACTACCAGCTGTATAATATCCATCATCCTCCGGAACTACGGCACGTGATATATCCAACACATGCCGCACCATAACAAATTATTACTTTCCTAACTGAAGTAATTTTCCCACTACTGCATAAATAAGATCTAAGTGAACTACCCTCAGAATAAGTAAATATGTACCACTTCATTACTGAAAACACTTAGACCATCACCTTGCAAGGGAAAACATTTATGGAAACAATTCACTTACCAAAGAGAAGGTGTACCCTTCTAAATGGAAAACGAGGAAAAAAAAAAAAAAAAAGCGTTGCATAACATATCAGGTATAGGTAATCGTAAGTCGGTCTCTCTTGTGTCACGCATCGTGGGCCAATTATTCCAGGTGGAAGCCGTAAGTCTGGAACGGACAAACGGTACCAATTGTGCCTATACGGTGGTTAGGTGATTGCGAGGAACCTTTTTGGTTGAACACGTTGAGTGGAGCAGACATACGACTTGCACTATTTTTTGAAACTGTTTTCCCTTACTACCTTCATCCTTCCTCTTCTTTTGTCTTGGGCTCTGCAATTAGCTTGGAATTTGGATTCGCTTCATTGGATTGAGTTGGTTTGAGTTTGTGCCTCTTTTCCCATAGGATTTGCGTTTGTTCTCTTGGATCATATAAACAACTCACGGTTGTGGTCTTCTGATATGCATCATGGTCTTCCTGCAACGCTGCTACGACAGCGAGAAGGGGTGAAAACCTTCACCGGAGGTACTAAACGGACGGACGGTCCAAACTCCGAGACGATGCTCGATTCACGAAGTACCAATGATCCAATGCAAACGTCCAGCTATTCCACAAAACACCGACGTCGCAATTCCTATGAAGGATTACCTCTACCTCAACGTCAACGATCTAGATCACCAATTAAACGAGATACAGGAAATACAGCTCATGCAACCCAACTAAAATCCAAACAACAGGATAACAGCTTATACAACTTCCTGCTCATCAATTACGACACCAAATTCAATACAGCAAAACATGTGTTCCAACAAACATCTAAGTATGTGCCAAGGGCACAAATTGCACAAATACTCTTCACCCGTAATGGCATCATATTGAAATCACCAGATCCAGACTTTGCAAAACTAATTAGAAACAAAGCTTCTTTTGAAATCTATGGAGCCAAAGCAAACATCCAAACACTAAATGCTTCCATTCAAAAACAACCACCACCACCACATAAATCCCCACTACTATCAGTTGTCATCAGGGGTGTAGAACCTAGTCTAACAGACGAAGAGATTTTTGAGGAACTGGAATGCGAAGGTGTACAAATCCGCAAATGTATCCGTATTCGCAATAACAACGGACCCACATACATGGTGCGGGTCCTAACAGACTCACATAATGCTGTAGACACCCTACTACACAGTGGAGCATACATATACAGACGCAGGTACAAAGTTGAACCATCCCGTTCTCAACAACCTCTTCCATTGCGGTGCGAAAAATGCCAACAGTATAACAAGCACACTACTGCTGCATGTCCAAACCGAGATAAATGCGGATACTGTTCAGGACCCCATTCAACCAGAGAATGTCAAAACCAAACTGCTGCACCAAAATGTGTCACATGTACGGAAAACCATCCTACATACAGTTACAAATGCAAAGCCAAGCCAGATGCAATACCTGAACACCCTGATCTAACAGTTCCCCTGCGCACCAATGACACTGCTACAGAACCTGACAATTCACTACGACATCCAGTAACAGTGGAAGATCTAATACGTTTCTTCACCCTGACTCTCCAAAATGTGCACCCATTTTTAAGAACGCACATATTAACCCAAGTAACAGCATCTGCAAAAACAATTTTCAACTTGCAACTCCATGCAACATACTCTGGTCCTCATGTGCATTTCCACATATCCCACTTGGAAACTGCGGTTTAAGGTTTTGAATATGGCAGTACGGAATATGTATAATTTTCTATTTTTAAATATCCGATCTGTTTCTAAACGAAAAGCTTTATTGCAACACCTGCTTTTGGAAGAATCTGTTCACTGCTTTGCGCTAAACGAAACCTATCTTGCTCCAAAAATGATCTGTCATATTCCACCATACAACATCTTACGCCACGATGGTCCGCCGGGCTTAAGAGTAAACGGCGGCACAGCAATTGGAGTAGATAGAAAATTACCATATCGAACAGTTACCTTCCCACCAAACTTCCTCTTGCCAGAACATACTGCTAGTACCATCTATTTTCCATCCCGGGTCGTTACTTTTGCTACCATCTATGTAAGATCAGGGGAGACTATTCCATACCAAGTCTTTCAACATATCCAAACCCTTAGCAAACATTATATCATAGCAGCGGACATCAATTATCATAGTCGAACCATGCAAGACAAAACAAACTTTTTACAATTTCTGGACCAAAACACTACAGCAGAATTCCATGTACTGCCCAGAGCCACACGTCCCATAAGTAACACTACCCCTGACGTTGTTATAACATCAACATCTCTAAGTGCCTGCTTGAACATATCTGTGCTGGATTCCATAGGCAGTGACCATGACCCAGTGAAAATTACCTTAAATCTTGGTAACCGCAATACGAGCAGTACAATACAACTTCGAAAAATCTGGTGTTACAACAAAGCGAACTGGGAGGCATATAGTGAAAAGCTACAGAATGCTTTTTCTCACCCGCATCCACCACCAAACAATTCAGAGGAACTCGATACGGCGGTGGAACATCTTACTGCTCAGATTACCAGTGCGGCAACCACTAACATACCTACGACCACTCTCAATAGTTACAAACCAAAGCTACCTCCGCAATATCTTCACCTAATCACAGCATCACGACGAGCATACAGGGACTACCTCCAGACCACTGAATCCCTTAACTTACACCGTCAATGGCTGCGTACAGTACAAAACTATATAAAAGCTTATAAACAACGTCGATGGATTGAAACGTGCAACCAATTGAGTGATGAAAGCCATCCCACCAAATACTGGAAACGTTTCAAGGTGCTCACTGGACAATCCAGTAGTACTCCTTATCCAATAACAATCAAGGACGCAGCCCTAAACACCGACACTGAAAAAGCTTATGCTTTCGCAAATGTCTTGCAAGACACTTTCACTCCAACACCACAATTAGCTCCAAATCTCCGCCTCCTGACCAAAATTGACAGAGTCACCAACCCCAATAACAGGCAACTGCAACCCAGCAATACGCACGATATTGATCCTAATAATGCTCTAACTGTTCCTATTACAACAGACGATATTTTCAATACTGTGCGTAGGAAGAGAAACACCGCTCCCGGCTTGGACAATATCACATACGTATTGATCAAACAGGCATTGCTGTCCGTTCTGGCTATTATATACAATTTTATCCTCCGCACAGGACACTACCCGACAGACTGGAAGATTTCGAAAGTTCTAATGTTTCCAAAGCCACACAAAGATAGTACCAACCCCACAAACTATCGACCTATTCAGCTCACATCAACATTTAGCAAAATATTCGAACGCATCATTGTTCGACGCATACACATGCACTTACAAGCACACAGTTTACTTCCGTCGCACCAAGCAGGCTTTAGACCTCAACACAGTGTCCTTGATAATTTGTTAAAACTAACGACTCGCATCACAAATCACTTCAACACATCCAAACCATCCTGTCTAGTACTATTCGACCTGGAGAAAGCATTTGACAAAGTATGGCATACTGGACTCATTTACAAGTTCCATAAATTCCAACTACCGCTTTCCTATGTCAGATTAGTACACAGCTTTCTAACAAATAGGGTCGCTTATGTCACTGTAAATGGAGCGATGTCATACCCCATTTTCCCTTACTCTGGCGTTCCACAGGGTGCTGCTTTATCACCATTACTCTACATACTATACGTTGCCGATATGCCAAAACCCCCACAAGTTTCTATCTACCAATTCGCTGACGACACCGCATTTCTCGCCTGTTGTTCAACCATCCAAGCTATAAACAAAACTCTCCAACCAGCTATAAACTCCTTCCAAAGATGGTGTGACACATGGCGTCTCACAATAAATGCTCTCAAAACACAAGCATTGGTGTTTCTACAGACAGGCTGTCGCTCGAAGATCCAAAGGAACCCAACATTATTAAACATCAAAATACGGGGAACGCCAATTCTGCCTGCCACCACTGCAAAATACCTAGGAGTCATATTTGACTCCAAGCTAACATGGAAACCTCAATTGCTCAACATCGTCCAAAAAGCTACAAATCGTCTGAGCTTGCTCAAACGGCTAATTGGAACATCCTGGGAACTCAACTCCCAGGTTGTCCTACATACCTACAAGGCTTTCCTTCGACCAGCAATAATTTACGGCCACACTGCATGGATATCAGCGCCAGACTCATTCTATCACAAACTACAAGTTCTGGAAAGACATGCTCTTCGTTTGGCCTTCAGAGTAGTCCTACCAAGTCCTACACGACTACTGTACGAGCGAATAACCTTCCCGGAAATCACAACCCACATCGAAGCCATCCGTCACAAATATATAACTGGTCGAATGAACTCGCACCATCCACAACTTCTCAGCACAATGTACGAAGATGCTCTACACCAGGGGTTTCCAACTGGCGGCCCGCGGGCCGCATGCGGCCCACAATGCCATTTTTTGCGGCCCGCGAAGCCAGTTTGCAAAATACACTAATTTTATGTATTTTTATTAAAATACGTTCTATTTTTACTGAAGTAACAGTTTCCGAGTATGGACTTCCTCAAACAACTGGCGTTTCTAACAGATATCACAGGTCATCTGAACGAACTGAACTTGAAACTGCAGGGAAGAAACCAGCTGGTGTCAGATTTAATGGGAAACGTAAATGAGTTTCGTAATAAACTGAAGATTTTCAACGTTGCTTTGGAGAGGAATAACCTGGTCCATTTTCCAAGTGTCGGCGGCTAGCAGAAGATGAAGAAACACTGGACTTTTTTTTTCTTAATTCAGTGCAGATATTAAAGAAATAATGGATGACTTTGACTCCAGATGAAAGATTTTGAAGAACTTAAAAGCCGCATCCAGCTATTTAGCAATCCTCTTGGCATTAACATCGAAGAACAAGAAGCTTCTCTCCAACTTGAATTGTGTGATTTGCAAGGCGATGTGTTCCTTCAAAACTGGGCAAGAAAAGGGGCCAGAGTTTTTCAAATCCCTTTCAAAGGAACGCTTTCCAACCCTTCGTAGTTTTGGGCAAAGAATGACATCGATGTTCGGCAGCACATACGCGTGTGAAAGTGTTTTTTCTTCAATGAAGTTCATCAAGAACCGCTTCAGAAGCCGACTGGCAGATTCTTCACTGCTTCACCTTCTGAGGCTTTGAAATACAGAAATTCAAGTGGACATTCCAACTTTAATAAAAGCAGATCGGCCTCAATTTTCACATTGAATATTTACTATAAAGGACTCTTATTTGTATGGTGTGTTTTTCATTTCTTTCAAGTCATCCATAAGTATTGGGTTTTTGTGAAATAAATTGTAATTATACAATTTTGATTTGTGATTCCATTGTTTTTAATGCATGATTTTAGAAATTTAGGTCATGCGGAAGTACTGCATTTTCAGTTCAGCACTTATGATTTTTGTAATTTTTAATCTCCCCCCCCAAAAAAAATGCGGCCCGCCAATCAACTGCTGGATATAATTTTGGCCCTCGGAGCTTTTGAAGTTGGAAACCACTGCTCTACACGACTGCCTTCCCACTTACCACTGCACACCATTACAGCATCTCTTAACCATGTATACCTTCCTGATAGATCCACAGCATCCTGATTATCAGCTGTATATAATCCATCATCCTCCGGAACTACGGCACGTGATATATCCAACACATGCCGCACCATAGCAAATTATTACTTTCCTAACAAGTAATTTTCCCACTACTGAATAAATAACATCTAAGTGAACTACCCCCAGAATAAGTAAATTTGTACCACTTCAATACTGAAAACACACTTAGACCATCACCTTGCAAGGGAAAACATTTATGAAAACAATTCACTTACCAAAGAGAAAGTGTAGCCTTCTAAATGGAAAACGAGGACAAAAAAAAAAAAAAAAAAAGCGTTGCATAAAAGTAAACACGCATCACACAAAATTGAAGGTTCACAGTTGAAAGTTGTTGCTTTTTCCTCCTTCAATTGTCAAGTTAAATGTGAGTCAACTGTATTTTTATTCTAGAAACTAAGTATGAGTACTGAATTGCGATATGTCTCATGTGTGCAAGAAGTGGCGCTCAAGTATTTTCACAAGTGTTCCAAGTGTGTAAAGTGTACCAGAAGTGATCAAAAGTAGTTTCTGCAGCACACTTCTTACACACTTTTGGGACACCTTTATATTGGAAGCACTTCTTGCACACTTCCTGTACACTTCTTTTGCTGCACTTTTTGTACACTTCCTGTACACTTTTGAAGCACTTCCTGTACACTTCTTGTGCACATTTAATGTGTACAAGAAGTGATCAAAAGTAGTTTCTAGGAAGTGTTCCAAAAGTATGCAGAAAGTGTATTTTTTTTTTACAGTGGGCGGGGAATAAATATCGGAACATGAGCATCTATACGCTATCCCGGGAATATCTGGAGCAAGTGAACGAAAACAAATCTCTGCGCAAGTAATAACTCAAGAGGGCTCGATCAATAAACGCTTAAAAGTGGACGCGAGTATATGATGAGGAAAATGCGCCTGGAGCTACTGCTTCGCTCCGCGCACTCGTTTTCTCTATCGTTAAACGCGGCCTAGCCCTACAGATTCCCTGGATATAGATCAATCATCTAAAACGTTGAGGAGAGGAATAGCAGAAAAGTAATAGAAAGTCTAGATTTCCAAACGACATGGCACCTTCATAATTTCTTTCAGTTGTTCTTGGTAACTTGAGCTCTGCTATCCTCCGTCAATATCGTGGAGAAATGTCTTCCAACAAAAGAATTCTTCAACTGAGTACAACAGACAATATTGAAAGTTATAATGCAATGGAAATCTTGAAATTTCAGAAGTTTTTCTCCGCACGGTACAGTAGAAGAAAAAACTGGTAACGGAGCTTTGAAGAATCCACACCAAAGGGAAACAAACATTCTGTGAGGGAAATGGAAATCTCTCAAGCAGGGTGGCCACTCTAGGACCATAATATAATTCAAGTATAATTCCCGGTTTTCAAGGCGGACTTTCCAAAAATTCAAGGCTACAAGCAGATGTTTTCTCTATTTCAACCTTACATAATATCGCCTCTCACCACCCTCACACATACGAAGCCAAATATATTGACAATATAAAGGGTCTGTGTGATTCCAATGAATCAAAAAATTATAATTCAATACAATTAAACGGTATATATATTTAAAATATTAAATTTAAGGTGCTGAGTTTAAATTTGCCGTTTCACATACTCAGACTCGAAATATTACATAATACATCTACAAACGCAAGTCACAAATGTTACGGGATACACTAATTTACGAAAAACTGTTAATTGTACAAGAATTTCTAACTCAAATTTTAACTAATCAACTTCAACATATGTTATCTTGTAATAATCTTCCGTCTGTCAGCTAGATTGTTCTGCAAAGGAAAGTAACAAAATAAACGTATTGAGAGGATTCTGTTCTATATTCCACGCAACTTTCTTTTCCTTCCTACGAGATAAAAATAGAAGCTAAACTGTGAAAAACCTTCCTCAGGGCATTTATAAATATCTATTAATTCAATGGTATTTTGATTTATTAAAAGTTGTAATTTTCCACGTCTACGGAGAACAATTCACGCAGAATTCACGCACAATTCCCGGATCCAATAATTCACGCATAATTCCCGGAATTCAAAGAATTATCGGTGAGTAGCCACTTTGTCAAGTCATAGTTGAGGATGCAGTACAATAGGAAGACCTCCAGAGATGATGAGCTGCAGGCAATATCAGAGCCAAAGCCCAAATGGTGCCAAATTTACATAGAAAGGAAATAAAAGTCAGTGCACAAGAGTATCAAAGTGTGTGCGCTACTATGTTTTGTTACGTCCTCGTATAATTGAGTAACTGCTCATTCTAAATGCTAGGAGCATTTTATGTTATAACGTCAATTCTAGTGTGTGACGCAATTTCACAAAGTGGTTATGGACTAACCTATTGTAAGAGATTGTTACTTGGACGTTGATGTTGCTTGAAATATGATCCAAAGTTCTATATTTTGACAACTGTAATGGAACAAAGGACGTTCAACTTCCTATTATTTCCTTCAGGTCTTTTTGAATGTGAAGTATTAATGAGCATTGGACCACAGTTTCTATAGCGTTCCCCGTGTCTGAAGTGGTCTTACAGCAGGCCGTAAGGAGCGAAATGTCCTTTATATATTGACTGAAAGCCGGAGAAAGGTAGAACTTTTCACTGACGTACGTTTGTTTCTTCAGGTGAGGTTACAAGTGTACGTGTAACTTGGGAGGACACTCGTCCCCATTCCCCTAAAAAAAAAATCTTCGGGTTTATTAAAATTTACTAATTACGGGACATGAAGTACATATGTTCTGTCGCTCCAGCTCCAGCTTATGTTGATGGTTATGTCTGGAATTGGATTCTGGAGGTGGTGGATTCAGTTCCCGTGGACCGCAGTGCTGAGGTTTTCCTCCGTGAGTCTAGGCGAATATCGAGATAATAGCATTGCCATCTCACCTCCTCGTCCAGATTAGTTTAACATTATTTTACTTCGCTCTTCTGCCACTTTTGGCTAATCGCGAAGATGAGGATGAGTGATCATATGATGAAACTGACGAAGGGACACTCACAAAGAACATCCATTCCCAGGCCAGGGTTCGAATCCGGGAAAGTAACAATGAACTAATCAAGTACAGTTCTTGTCTGTTGCGACAGTAGGTCGCAACTAACAGAAACTGCCACAGAGAAATATTACAGCAACCTGCCAACGCTCTGATCCCCACAGAGACATTTCTCAGACACACGACGAGTCAAGGAGACGTGATCAGGCAGTCTCCTCTCCAAGCATCTGCTAAGGTATGCATGGTACCTGACTCCTGTGAAGTTTACGAGTGGCATTCCGCGAGAAATATGCTAAAACGGTCCATTCTTGGTTGTCCTCCAGGGTGCTTGTAAGAGAAAATGGAGGCTACAAATCACAAGAATGGCCATAAAATGAAAATATTAAGTTTTCCTCCCTATCCACCATATAAACGGATAATATTATATCCAAGAGTACACTTCTATCTCAAAGTCTTTTCTTTTATGGTCACAGAACGACCATAAAAAGATGTTTTATCAACCGTCATGATCTTAATTCAGCTCTTGATTCCCTGTGTTCCAAAATAGAACTTACTTTGAGGAGAGATTAGCATAATAACAAAGAAGATAATAAACGTTTAGAAATTGTTCTCTTATTCCGGTGTCTGAAAAGAACACAGTGATGAAAACGTCAGCCATGAATACTGATTGTAGTCAATAGAAAGTCACTAGAATATACGCTTTTGAATGTCCTTCTGTCTTGAAGTCGTGTCGACAAGAATGTATGGAGAGATTGATTGATTTGATTTGCTCTATTTTACTTCGCATTTTTGTGCCACTTTGGGCTAATTTGCGAAGATGGGGATGAGTGATGATATGATGAAATTGATGAATGGACACTTGCAAACATCCATGCCCAGGCCGGGATTCCAACCCGAGACTCCTGGAGCAGTAGCGTGATGCGCTAACCACTCTGCCACGGGGGGCGGCGTATGGAGAGATACTTAACAAAATCCTCAAAATGAATCTCGACGTTGGGTACTTGTATCAAAATGTTTTATCGTAACCTATTATCTATATAAAGTGAGAATGGAGTCACTAAAAATTTGCATGTTACTTGTGAGAAACACTATTGTCCAATTCGTATGGCAGCTTCCTCGCACGAATTTTGCCAAAGGAAAGATTTGATTTGATTTATTTTATTTACTTTACTTGACTTTTCTGCCAGTTTTGTCTAATCGCGCAGTTGAGAATGTGATGATATGATGAAATTGATGAAAGGACACTCAGAAAGGACATCCATGCCCAGGTCGGGATTCCAACCCGGGACCCCCTCCTCATACCACACTGAGATAACCACTCCGCCACGGAGGCCGGCGCCAAAGAAAAGAGGACATCATCTGGGAAGGAGACACGGGGACCCATTCCCACCAAGGACAATGCCGCGTCTCCCCAGATCATGTTATAATACCCACAAAGTATTTAATTACGACAGCATGTCTATTACTATCGTATTACTGAATACAAATTCTTCCTTTTCTTCATCTAACGGATTAAATATGGTGCACCTAGTAGCAAAAGTGACTTGGAACCAGCTAAAGTAAATGAATTACTAAGGAAATATATTCTGGTACACACCCCCGTCCCACATATTGCACCATGGTGCCAAGCTGTAAACATATTTTACATATATTTTAGAAAAATATATACGTGTTGAATTTTGTTTTCTTTTAAGGAAAAAATCCCCCCAATTTAATGGTGCCGTCCGTGCCATTATCCTACCCTATGGACACCCCTGGGAGGGGAAGCCCTACTTCGTATGTTTCACAAGGTTTCAGATATCTTGACGCTACAGAATGCAACACTTCTCCAGCCCTCGCAGTGTTTCTAACCTGGATAAACAGTTACTGAAAAACACCCTCGTTTCTAAGCTACCCATGTTCTATGCATTTTTATTTAACATTCAGCATTCCGAGAACAAATCCGAATTCTTGGAATCAATTATCTTCTTCAAAAGCCTACACAGGAAATAGACGAAGGCGTTCGTTAGAGCAACGTAGAATACAAAAGAGGCATTACGAAACCAATTTTAACACTTTTGAGCAACATAATATGCTTATTTGCTAACTTCGTAGAAGCCGGGAACTGGCAACGAAAAACCAGCGGATAATTGGCCCTCTCGCCGTTCTGGGATAATAAGAAAGAGTAATTACAAAAAGAAAATTATGCACAAACAAGAAGAAACTAAACTTTGAGGAGAACTCATTTTTCCGCTACTAGAAATTAAGACCTCACGTAAGAGGTAATACTTGGCTTGCCTGCGGATAGATGGCCTTTCATCCATCCTACGCTATTACGTCACTGAACCGGGAAGCACAACAAGTAATGTACGGCAACGGCTCTTAACGCTGCTCTTCCTTCCGTCTCCTGCTTTTCTCTAAATTGGATTTTACCCTTTAATATTTCATGAAGCTTTCTCGAAGATAATGAAAAACAAAAGTAATTAGTGAGACGGCGTAATTTTCTGAAAGCCCAGAGAACAAAGAGTCAAAGAAAGACATATTCTCAGAAAGAAGACGAAATGTTTAAACCTTGTTTTCAGAACTCCCCCAAGCTGTTTTCTTACGGTTATACACGAGGAATTTCCCCAACAATGAAATAAATAGAAGAACCAACAATAGACAATAAACTTCAGTAAAAGTGGCTTCTTACAATATATTTAAATTAATTTTCATAGTTAATGTAAAAAAGAACACAGAATCCATTAAATAATTTTATTATAAATTGTAAATTTGCATGTGAATATGTCAAACGTGCTCTGTGTATGTGTGTGTGTGTATGAATATTGGATTTAAAACATGAGATATGTAGTACTCGTATCGATTAACCTAAGCGACAGGATAGGTTTCCTTATGACGTTAATCTTAAATATCCAATAACAATTTGATTTGATTAATTTTACCTCGAATTTCTGTCACCTTTGGCGAATCGCAAAGATGAGGATGAGTGATGATATGATGAATTTGATCAAGGGACACACAAAGAACGCCCATAGCCAGTCCGGATTCGAACCCGGAACCCTCGGCCTGCTAACCACTCCATCACGGAGTGGTTATATTGTCCATTGTAATATTTATACCTAAATACCTGAACATTAACTTTCTTACAGGTACTTTCAAGCTTGAAAAATTAAGGAAAATATCCAACGTAGATGGGACAGGTGACCCTGCGAAATTTCCAATCCCCCCCATTGAACATGTCTATCGAAGCAGCCATAGATTAGCAGGCCCGACGTTGCCGGACCATGACAAACAGGATCTGTCGATAGGGATTAGTCGCAGAACCAAGCAATGCAAACAAAACTGGAATCTGTTTGGGGCAAATTTGTCGCTGTGCGAGCATCTATGCAAAAGGAAACAGGTTTATCGGAAGATCAAAGTTTCAGCAATGCAGAGCACGCCCGCAATCACGGTCACCAATTTGCAACGTTCTCACCCTTTGTGATCTGTGCTCGGATGACAACGGCTATTCGGTTCTTACAGAGAATTTTCGATGCATGATAATTTGATTATCACTTACATAGTACAACTCTCCCAAGAAGTGACAATTTTGCAATAACTTTAAAATCAAAACTGCTGCAACAAAATGTGGAGGAGGCCTAACTTAGATGGCTTGGACACCTAAGTAGAGTGGAGAAGGAAAATCTCAAAAGGATGATAACGAAGAATATGGAACGAGACAAAAGGAAAGCTTGGCTGCAGACACTCAAGTAGCCTATATGATACTTTATCAGGTTCATTTTGAGCAGTGTACACAGATTAAGACTCGGTTGGACCCTTGGCCGACTCCAGAGCAGTTGTTTTCGAATTCTCCTTTCTTCTTTAAAAACCGCTATGATATTCCAAAATTACATACCTATGCTTAAATTCCTTCTAGAGCATTCACGTTAATTCTCATGAGGTTTGCTTTCGATTTATGTAGATAAATTTCAATGGTTTAATAGAGCCTCCCCGATGGCGCAGTGGTAGCGTTGTCGCCTTGTAATCACGGGGTCCCGGGTTCGATACCCGGTGATCCCACTTTAAGAACATAAAATGGTCTTAAAACACCAATTCAATCAATCAATTCAATAGTTTAATAGATTTAAGTAGCCACGAAACTATTGAGAATATCTGAGCAACAGTGAAAGAGAACCACATGGAGATTCACGGGAATGATCTAGAAGAAATTCTAAGCATATGTAAATTTTCAGATTTTGGAATATCATAGTGGTTGTACGAGAGGACAGGATTATTCGAGAGTAGCTGCCCTGGCGTCGGATAAAGTCCAGCCGAACCTTAATAAAGACTGTTTGTGATGAAAAATTGGTAGATACAAATTAAGGTAGAGAATATACAGAACGGAGGAAAAAAGAAAGGGGTGATAAACAAAGAAAAAGGGAGAAGGAAGTAAGAAAGAGATAGATAGAGGAACAGAGTAGAAGATACAGATGAGCAACATTGGAACATGTCATGAACGATGCAACGTCCCCCGGTTGTACACCAGTCATCACAAAGTTAGTAGTCCGCTACTCCTTTAGTCGGGAACATGAGAATCTGCAAATCATCAGGGCTTGCTGGGTAGAAAAGAAACACAACACTGTTTTCAAAGTTAAAACGTAAAAAGGTAAAGTGTTCCCCTGTGCATAGCACCACGCCATGAAGGCGTATAGGGGGTGTGGGGGTAACGCCCCACACTTTCTTGATCCGGTCGTGAGTGGGGGTGATGTGATCAGCATCACGCCCCTGACCGCCTTTACCCCCCAGGGTTTACCCCAGGTACCCATGTTATTCGACGCTGGGTTAGAAAAGTTCCCGGATTTGAACCGGCCGGGGATCGAACCCGGGACCTTTAGCATGGTAGTCAGACGCGTTACCGACTGAGCCACCGCGGCCACCTCAGTTTTATAATCGCGTATATTTCATAATCACTTACCAGTAAAACACTAGAACATTCAATACTAACGTGGGTCAATTCCCTCACATATAGCGAAAGTCAAAGAACATAATTAATTGCTTACTTTCAACTTATCGGCAAGAAGAAAACTCGGAAACCCAAAATCTGTACTTAAATTCCCTCCGTTTCCAAGTTCTTATTGATTCTTCACCTTCACCTGTTTTTCAATCTCAGTCTGTCGTCAGGTGAGAAACATTCAGTTTGGTTCACTTCCTCTGCTGAGATGAGAAAGTGATGTCAATACGAACAGATTTTGACGTATTTATAAACATATATAAAAGTTCCAACTACAACTGTATCAATCTAACTATAATTGTCATAGTCAGATCAGATTTGGTGTTTTAAGTCCACTTTATGCACAGTAAGGCTAATCGGGACTGGACCTACAGTTTAAAGTGGAATCCGAACCACTTGTGCCTCCACCGGGTATCGAACCCAAGACCCCTTGATTACAAGGCGACGACGATACCACTGCGCCATCAGGGAGGCTCTAACTATAATTGGTCTGTGAGAACTTGCACATTATTTTAAGTAACAAACATTTTAAAAATCTTAACTTCTTACAAATATAAAACCTTAAACTCTCAGGTTCGTTACAACGAAGGAAGAAAGAAAGATAGATAAACAAAAGAAAAGAGAGAAAATAATGAACAGAAGAAGAAAGAAAAAGACAGATATACAAAGGAAAATAGAGAATAGGGTACAGAACAGATGAAGGTAGAAGGAAGAAAAAGATGAACAACGGAAATGAGAGAAGGATGGTGTATTGGTAACGTCGTTGCCATGTAATCAAGGAGTCATGAGTTTGAAACCCTGTGGAGGCCGTTCGGATTGTCAATTAAACTGTAAGTCCAGTCCCGATTAGCCTTTCCGTGCATAACGTAGACTTTAAACAAAACAAAACTCTGCTCAGTGTGGGAAAATATCAAATACATGCTTATGGATCCATTTAGTTAGAAGTTATTTTCTCCTCGCAGTGCGCAGAGTTTCCCAGTATTCGAAAATCAAAAAGAGAGCAGACGTACGTGGGACTTTTGTTCGGTTCGTTGCGCAAACTTTTCCAATCGGCCATTAAAAACGGAAATGCGACAGCGAAGAAGAAGCTGCCGTTCGACTCAAACGACACTGAGCGGCTGTGGACCTTGCATCACGCTGCCGGCTTTCCTTCCTTCTAATCTTTCCCTGCGATGAATATTTCACTGGGGCTTCTTAGAAATTGAAGTATCTCGTGGGGAAATCATGATACGTGGTTCGAGCGGGAGAATACTATCTTCGCTGGCTTGTAAAATTACGTGATCGTTCCCTGTCGGCTATATAAGTATGCTGTGTGAATCTTAAGCGTTGGTGGAAAGAAAGACTTCCTCCACAGGGCTATTGGTATTGATTGATTAAAGCTTGACGCTCACTGAGACGGGGAGAAACGCGGCAACAGACGCGTTTCCGGCGTCCCCAGTGGGCGATAAACTTTAAGACAGGGTTGTTAAAAGTCCAGGAAACCATAAATTCTAATGGGTTCTATTGGGTTTCGCTGCAGGACCGGAATATTTTGTCTCGCACAATTTAAATTCGGTCCAAGTTGCGTGTTGTTACATTGAAAAAGGTTCCTGGACCGTATTTAAATTGATCCGGAAAAAAGGTTCCTGGTCGGAATTGAAATGCTTTAAATATGAAAAGGTTATATACTGTCTAGAACTCATTTACATTTGCTGATTTTCTCTTCCACTCAGGGATTGAATTTATTTACAATTCGTAGACCGGGATTGACCAATTGGACGTTGCCTTCTAAAAATGTCCGCTAGTACGTTTTACATTGGAATGTCACACTGCGGTTGTAGAAACCGTATCGCAGGAAATAAATCACGCTGTTGTTCTCTCGTGGGTCACGTTCAAAAACTCCCTTGTCGAAGAGTTACTGTACATAACGCAATGGACTATATTAGTGTGGCGTCACATTGAGTTCAAACAAACCCGTCACGTGTTGCTCCGGCACCCGATCCAGGAACCGCAGCCAATAGGAACCGTCGATGAGGTAACGTGAGGCTGCTGTGTTCCCAGCAGATAACACAACAGGGACGGAAAGTGTTGCTACAACCAAGGGAAGGAACGCGCGCGATAGAAAGGGACTACATGGAGACGGGTAACGTGACTGCAGCGTTTGCATTTCGCCCATTCCTACCTTCTACCTTAGATTCTCGAGACAGCCAGCACCTGGATTAGTCATTCATGCTCACAAGTTGATAATTGTTTATCGTCAGGTCCATCGAAGTTGCGCATTGTTTCATTTCAATACGGAACTTGGACCCTATTTAAACTCATTCTGAAAAAAGGTTCCTGGAGCGTATTTAAATTCATTCAGAAGAAAATGTTCCTGGACTGTATTTAAATTGATCGGGGAAAAAGGTTCCTGGACCGAATTGAAATACTTTAGAGATAAAAAGGATCTTTACGGTCCAGAACCCATTTACGCTTGATGATTTTCTCTCGTGGACCGGAATTGAATTTATTTAAAATTCCTGTACCTTTAAAAACCCTGCTTTAAGATAACCTGCAGACTTCTGGCACGGAAATTCCCGCTTTGGTTTCGCCGTTTCTCTGTAGTGGGGTTACACCATGGGATTCCAATAGAAGCAGACAACAAAAGTTCGGTTGCGTTCTGTTGCCGCGTCTCGGTGAGCTTTAAGCTTTAGTTTATTTTTCTTCGCTTTTCTGCCAATTGTGGATAATCGCGTCCACACGCCAGACCGTCGATAGTCTGGAAAATGCAGTCGTTAGTGTATTACGTGGAAGGTAGGGTGACATTTGGGTGTGTCAACCCCTGTTACTGCTATCAAAGCCCTGTGGTGGAAGTATTTGTCTTCACACTGTAGATTGATTGATTTGGTGTTTTAAGTCCACTTTATGCACAGTAAGGCTAATTTAAAGTGGGATCAGAACCACTTGTGCCTCCACCGGGTATCGAACCCGGGACCCCTTGATTACAAGGCGACGACGCTACCACTGCGCCATCCGGGATGCAACCACCACAGTAGAGATGCACAAATCACCTGAAATAAAAAAAAGAACTTAGTTTCTTGGAAGTAAGTTCATAAAATATTTGATACATTTTAACGCATCGATTGGTACAGCACAAATAATGGTTATTAAAATCAAATGTATATTAGTGTATATTTAATATATGACGCATATAGACGTTTGCTTTTATGCACTACTTTGCGTTAACTAATGCGTTTAGTTCCTTGTGTATACTATAGTACTGCGATATAATGCTTTTTCAGACGTTTGGCGAAAATTTGCATTTCGTTATATGTAAAGAAATCTTAACACCTAAAAGGTTTTTATGATCATATGACAGTGTGGCCATCAGAGGGCTCTTGCGTCTCCAAGTTTAGTTTTGTTTATATTTAGGGTATCTAATTGGTGTAAACAATTGCAAGGATATCTGAATATAATGGTAACAGGTTATGTGTGTTTTTATCACATATGTTATTAGCCATTCATTCAATTTCGAATGTTCTATTGTTCTATTTTGCATACTGTTGCTACAAATGTTTTATGATATTCTTATATTTATAATTAACAAGAATAGATTTTTTGTAAAAATCTACAATGCCACTTCACCTGCAAATTTGATAGTTAATACTCCACACACGGGTAAGAAACCATTTATGGGGTTGAAACTCGTGGCTTTTAACCCATTATAACTAAATGCTTTAAGCTAGCCTTGCCCTAAAAGAAATGCAATTACCGAAATCAGCATTAGTTAAATGCCCCACGGTATACTTCAAAAGGCAGAGAGAAACATTTCACTTCAACGTACAAAATAAATTACAAACACGCGTTGCAAAAGGCTAAAAGCCTATAGGTATATTGATTCCTAGAATTAATTTGGCTTAAAGCAGTTCGTGATCGGCACAGTCGTCGTTTGCTCTTCAGGTTTTTTTTAACAAGGGAATAAGCGCCATCTTCAGAGAATTTTGTGTTCTGCGTAACTTTTTGATTTTTAAGGTACTCAACCTTTAAATATAGAGAAAATATTTCGGATGTGGTTCAAATAGGAAATCGAAACGCACTTTAAAAGAAAGAGAATTCAAGTGAAGATACCTTCTAGCTATATATAATTCCACTTGTTGGTTGATTAATTGATCGAACTAAGTTATTTTACGTCGTTTATAATGCCACTTTCGGCTAACCGCGAAGATGAGGATGAGTGATGATATGATGAAACTGATGGAGGGACACTCGCAAAGAACACCCATGCCCATCGGGATTGGACTCCATACCCTGCATGTCACAGAGGTCGGCATAATTCCACTGGGAACCAGGGGCGTGCATTTAAATGGTTGTAATCAATATTTACAAATAAATAAATTATATATAAAAATGTGTGTGTGTGTGTGTAATATGTAATGCTGCAGAAGGATATTTAAGATATTCAACAATTTACCGTCGTGTCTAGCTTCTTGTGAGCCTAGTATTGAATAATGTCAACAGATGCCCTGACACACGTAAGCAACGCACTTGCCGCTCCGGCCAGATACGATAGTGCTCATTCTATTCCAGAGGTTCTCAAACACTTAGACTGGCGTACCACTAAACCAAAATACACACTTTTAAAGTACCACCAAGTAATATTACGGTGTTTTTAATGCTAACTTTCAAATTGCTTGATTATAATACCTAACATGGTAACTAGCAATTACTGAAATTGTACTTATATTACCTTCTTTTAATTGACATTAAAATCAGTGTTATTCTATTTGGTTCCGTAACAGGACCGGAACCTTTTTTCTCGCACAATTTAAATTCGGCCCAAGTTGCGTTTTGTTTCATATTGAGAAAATGTTGCTGGACCGTATTTAAATTCATCCGGAAAAAAGGTTCCTGGACCGAATTGAAATTAACCCGGAAAAAAGGTTCCTTGATCGTTACAGATAAAAAGATTCTTTACGGTCCAGAACCCATTTACGCTTGCTGATTTTCTCTCCTGGACCGGAATTGGGTTTATTTAAAATTCCTCAACCTTTAACAACTCTGATTTAAATAAGAAATAGCTATAATTGTGTATTAATAATGGGATATAAGAATTCTACAATAATTTTCTGTATTTGTCGACCATAATTTGAGAACCCCTGATATACAGGGTGTTTCTAAAGGTCGTTTACAACGCTTGGGAGGTGATTCCTCACACGAAAACAAGCAAAAAGTCTAAGTTCCATTTTTACGACTGAGGCTTCGTTTCCGAGATAGGAGCCTCGCAAAAGGTGACAAAGCGAACGTCACACCTGACTGGGACGAATACTATAACAGATAGAGAGGCGGTTCCAAGGGAATCATAAAGGAATCGTATGTGCTCAGTCCGGAAGTCACTATGAAAAGTTCACTGCACGCATGCGCAATGGAGTCCTCAAAGGAATTGGGGATTTCCAGCAAGAACAATGCATGGAAAAGGTATGTAACGCAGCAAGAAGGACCGTGACAATGAGAAATGCGTTAAAGACAACACATCCCGACCTCAAACATCAAAACATGAGCACCGAACACAAAATCCGAAAAGTTGAGCACGGTTGCATACCCCAGTTACACGCGAGAAACGAACGAATCATGTCATGTGGCATACGACAGACACACTACTCCACCAGCAGTAGGGAAAGAAAAACACAATATCAGATGATTGCGACAACGTGTATTTTTACACGCGACAACTACGTAATATCCTCCCCCCCCCCCCACACACACAACAAACAACAAATGCTACAATGTCTTACGCGTGTCACTGTACACCAACTGAAGATGTCACTTTCACCACACAAAGGGGGTGGGGAGCAATACCAAAAGTGTTCGCACGCGATCATTGTGACGTAAAAGAGACCAGTTTTGGAAGCGCTGCACACGCAAATCTGGCTCTCGTAGTCTACGTTTGACCTTTATGACTGCTGTTCCCGCGAGAGGAGCTCGAAGGGTTGGTTCTCTCCGGCAGTCGTTCCAGTCGTGTTGCAGGTGCTGGGATATGATCAGCAGTTCGGTCTAGGTTGTTATACGCATTGAAGAGTACTAGTATGTTGTATTGAAAGAAGTTGACGTGGTGGAGTGGGCAAGTCAAGTATCGCAACAATTGGTCTGTGGTGTTCGTACGGTGATACGGCCAATTTGTGCAGTGTGCCAGTGTTAAACAAAAACAATACTTTGCAGTTCCAGCTCCCTATTACACAGATAGCTGCGTATACCACCCAGCAGCTAGCAGACATGCATCTCATGTATGGGGAGGCACGTGGTAATAGCCGTGAGGCAAGGCGTCTTTATGGAGAACGCTTTCCACATAGACGTTTACCGTCTCACACCTTCTTTCAGGTAGTGGACAGTCGACTGCGTGAAACAGGGCCAGTGTTACCACCGCGGCAAGAAGTTGGAAGACCCCGAAGTGTACGCACACATCAGTTTGCAGAAGATGTGTTAACAGCGGTCGCAGAACATCCTGGCACCAGTACGCAAGTGCTCGCTCGGGCACGAAACACGTCTCATGTGAATGTTTGGCGAGTGTTGTCAGAGGAAGGAATGCACCCTTTTAAATTGCAGAAAGTACAAGAACTGTTACCTCGTGACTTTCGCCCTCGTATGGAGTTTTGCCAATGGTTATTGCATCATATGGACACAAACCCTCACTTCGGGGCAAACGTATTGTGGACAGATGAAGCCATTTTTACCAGGATGGATGTCTTCAATAGTAGAAACAGTCATGTATGGGACTTTGACAACCCACATGCACTTTTTGTGGCCCATCACCAGCACAGGTTTTCAGTGAATGTGTGGTGCGGGATAGTACATGATCATTTAATTGGACCATACATTCTCCCTGTTCGCCTGAATGGTCGCACGTATCATGCATTTCTTAGTGAGGTTCTGTCTGAACTGTTGGTGACCGTACCTTTGGCACTGCGGCAAGAAATGTGGTACCAACACGATGGTGCACGAGCTCATTTCGATTGTGATGTACGACATTTCCTGCATGACGTGTTTCGAAATAGGTTCATTGGTAGGGATGAGCCTGTGCCTTGGCCACCGAGGTCGCCAGATCTCAACCCTCTCGATTTTTTCTTCTGGGGAGAAATGAAAACCCTCGTATATGACACACCTGTCACATCAGCTGAGGACCTCGTTGCTCGGATCAACGTCGCCGCCGCGACGGTAGCAGATACACCTGGCTTGTTTGCTCGTACTCGACAATCCTTGATTCGTCGCTGTCATCTCTGCGTAGAAGTAAATGGCAGACATTTTGAAAACCGTCTGTGATTATTGCCCTCGGCAAATCTCAGTGAGAACACTCTTGGTATTGCTCCCCACCCCCTTTGTGTGGTGAAAGTGACATCTTCAGTTGGTGTACAGTGACACGGACTGTCTGTGCGTAAGATATTGTAGCATTTGTTGTTTGTTGTGTATGTGTGTGGGGGGGGGGATATTACGTATTTGTCGCGTGTAAAAATACACGTTGTCGCAATCATCTGATATTGTGTTTTTCTTTCCCTCCTCCTGGTGGAGTAATGTGTCTCTCGTATGCCACATGACATGATTCGTTCATTCCTCGCGTGTAACTGGGGTATGCAACCGTGCTCAACTTTTCGGATTTTGTGTTCAGTGCTCATGTTTTGATGTTTGAGGTCGGGATGTGTTGTCTTGAACTCATTTCTCATTGTCACGGTCCTTCTTGCTTCGTTACATACCCCTTCCATGTATTGGTCTTGCTGGAAATCCCCAATTCCTTTGAGGACTCCATTGCGCATGCGTGCAGTGAACTTTTCATAGTGACTTCCGGACTGAGCACATACGATTCCTTTATGATTCCCTTGGAACCGCCTCTCTATCTGTTATAGTATTCGTCCCAGTCAGGTGTGACGTTCACTTTGTCACCTTTTGCGAGGCTCCTATCTCGGAAACGAAGCCTCAGTCGTAAAAATGGAACTTAGACTTTTTGCTTGTTTTCGTGTGAGGAATCACCTCCCAAGCGTTGTAAACGACCTTTAGAAACACCCTGTATACGAGAAAGTACATGGAAAGGAACACTAACATACACTACTATTATGAAGCTCATAATTGTTGAACGGGTTATGGTGATTGTTAGGATGCTTGCAGTTTCGACAACGGCAGCCCAAGCCACTGCTGGGAAGCCACTGGTGTTCGAGGTTTTTCCGTTGTATTTTCTCCACTGAAAGGTGAGTTAACATAATCGATAACTAGGCGTGCGTTATTAATGCAGCGTGGTTATTTAAACCAGAGCTGTAATTAGGTATTCCTGCAAACCAGAGATGAGTAATACCGAATTAACCAGCCAAAGCGTTCGTTATCTGTTCCCGCCGGATGGATTTGCGTAATTGGGCTGAAGTCATGAGTGGAGCAGCATGTCTGACAGCGTCGAGGGGTGATTTACACACGTGTCAAGCTGCACACGCTCTCCACGTGACATCTCGTTTACATTAAACATTATGGGCGACATCTTCAGTTGGAAGCCTAAACGGGAATAGCTGTTACGGGCACGGTAAGTTTTGTTTGCTAATTCGAATGTAGTACGTATACTTCAGCTCATAAAGTATTTACGTACCAATTGTACTGATGTTACATTCATAGAATAATATATACGTGCATCAAAAAGTAAGTTACACCCCCTGTAAAAAACAAAAAAAACACATTAGAAAGAAAAAATATTGAACGAAAACGCATGAACATTTAACTTTTCTCGACATAGTCACCAAGGTGTTCCAAACAGTTTTTGTATCGTGTGATCAGTTTTTCGATTCCTTGTGCGTAAAAATTCCGTCCAATTTCTTTGAACCACATTGAGACTGCTTCCTGCACTTCCTCATCTGACCGAAACTCTGACCCCTAGGTTTTGTTTGAGAGGACCGAAAAGGTGGCAGTCACAGGTTGCCAAATCGGGGCTACAGGGAGGGTGAGACCACACTTCCCCACTTGAAATTCTGCAGTAAATCAGCAGAGACGCATTACCATAGGATACGTTCGTGATCAGATGGGTTATCGTAAACTGTGCTCTTGCTGGGTGCCGCGCTTGTTAACCGACGGGCACAAAAATCAACGTTTTGTTGCTGCGCTGTCATTTCTTCGGCGTTATTCCACGGATGGTTCGCAGTTTCTGAACAAAATCGTTACAGGAGATGAGTACTGGGTGCACCAATACACTCCCGAGACAAAAAGCTTACGAATGGCAGACAGGCTTTGGCAATGACGTCACTTCGCTGGCAGTTGGGTGAAAATATATTTGAAGATAGCGCACTTGTTGCACAATGCCCAAAGACTATTACCTTAAGCATTTACTCATTGCTAGAAAATCTCCATGTACATGAGAAAGGATTCTCATATTGTGCAACTTAGCTGTAAAAAAAGGCCCATCTCATTGTAGTCACGCTCAAACTCAACTGCATGAAAACAGGATCTACTGTATACAGAGTACCAGTGAAAGTAAGCTGTTGTCCCAGTCCATTCTTCTAGGAAATTATTTTTACGAATTCAAACCAGAACTTAGATCTTTCCAATTTTATTTTTAACAATGCCAGAATATAGAATTCTAATAAACAAATAGTTTATATTTCCCTTTCTTTTTATATCAAATTCAAATAAATTAATATCCTAATACTTAATAGATTAATAATTGGGGGACAATACGTGAGTAGTGCACGCGGCCATACGACTGAGAATTATAGATTAGGTTCCTGGATACTGATTCTAATAATAATCTAATTATCCATTGAAATTAACAAATCTAATATTGAACAAATAAATAAATATCTAACTAAAGAATTAGAAGGAACCCCAATCTACTTACATCTCCCATCGGATAGCCACACTCACCATTCACGTGTACAGTAAGAGTCACTCCACTCTTTCCCCCTTAACGGATGCCTCCCGACCGAGCAGGCTTGATTCTTCCTCATGGCTCTGAGCATGCTAGCCAATCAAAATGAGGCAAGACGTCATACAATGATACCAACTCACTTCGTGGGCAGAGGGTTATAATTGAAAAATGGCAAAATTATGCATTTGCAATATTAAGAAGATTGCAAGAGAAAGAAAAAAATTGGGTTTTCATTTAACTCTTCTTTTTGTCATTCCTCGCCACTTCTTCTACCTTTCTAGGCTAATAAGAATTAATCACGCTTTTATGAAATAGATAAAGAAATGATCTATGCTAACTTCACCGCTAACGAGGAAGAAATATTAAAATGTGACATCTTTACATGGAACACCCTATATTTCATGTATACAATATATTTTTCATTATGCACGATATATATGCAGACGATAATTAATATTTGAATGTAGTGTTACATTATTAATACTTAAATCACTTCCCACGAACGGCCGTGAGACCCCAATTCCCACTGCTCCACACGCAACCAATTTGTTAATGGTTGGAGATCATGTTGACACGCATACAAGCTCCCAGCATGCAACTCGCCCGTTAAACGATACAAGCTAGATTTACTACCGTCATCAGCTGTAATTAATTCTTGAAAACAGAACCTCTAAGTGAAAACGGAAACGCAAGAAAAAAAGAGGGGAATGTAAATATGTCCGATTAACATAAATCAATCTTAAACGCTGAAAAGTCACATGTTTCCTGAGATGCAGGAAATCTCAATTTTCATTGACATTTCTCGGCATCTCCTCGGTTCCATTTGCTCGGAAAATTCTGTGAATTCCAGTCCATTTTTAGCCTCCACTTGCGTGCATGATACCAATTTTCTCGTTTTCCACCTTTTACAGTATTGCATATTTATCCCTTCTTTTACAGTTTTGCTGTTTATCACTCCTCTTTCTTCTGAGTACGATCATTTGGTGCATTTTACTTCGATTTGGGGCGTCTCCAGAAAATTTTATAAGTGAGGGTGATTTTATCAGGTAATTTATTAGGTATTTGTGGTGAACAGAGAATTATTTTTTAATGAAAAATACAATTATAGCATAAATAATACATAATTGTAGTAACATTTCGGAATAGTTGTATTAATCCTAATAACTACGAAACACAACTCAAACATTGCAACAAAAAAGTGATAAATTTCAATATGGACTTATTGTAGTAGATCTCTACATAAAATAGTTCAAAACGTGGCCCCTTTTCCTAGAGTATTTAAAACACATATCTACCGGTAATACTCAGTATATCAAACCGAAGGATAGTTTGTCCACAAGAAATTAAAAATGTCTTTCCTACTCCTATTTTTCTTTGTACAACAGCCTACTTTTAAGGTACTACGTATTACAAAAATTATATTTTTTCCAGAAACACAGTAAATGTCCCTAACATTTCCATGACTTTTCCAGAAAAAGTAAATTCCCTGACTTTTCCAGGATTTCCACACTGTGACACACCTTGACGCAAGGGAGTTGCTTGAGCCACTTCACTGGAATACGGAAACCTCGTACTTGTTAATAATTCATTTCTTGAATTTGTATTTGTTTTCATTTTCCCTATTTCTGTATTTCTATGTTTTCACCGACCATCCTATATCTTACAATTTATTATTTCTCTCTCTATCTTATTATTTCTATCACTATTTTTCCTTCGGTTTTCTGTCTTGTCTTTTCCTTTATTATATCTCTCTTTAAACATCCTTTAATATATAATTACCTCTCTCTTTTCTCTCTCTCTGCTTCTTTCGATTCCCCTTTTTCTCTCTGCTTGCCTGAAAATATATGTTTTACAAATAAATAAATAAAAGATAAGAGAGAGAGAAAGAGAGAGACAAACATAAAAGAAATTCAAGGAAGACAGATAGAAATACGAGAAACTAGAGAAAGGGAAATAAAATTCAAGATAGAAAAAGACAGGTAGAAAAAGAGAGAAATAAAAGAAACGAAAAGAAACCTCGGGAAGAAAGGAAAAGATAATTAAAAGAAAGAACTAGTAATAAAGAAATAATCAACAAGAGAGGGCGGAGTAAGCAAGAAGACATGCGTTCTAAAATTAGAAGAAAAAGATAAAATTAGGCAAACAATGAGAAACAGAAATTAGGAAAATGAACGTGACCGTAAGCAAGAAATTAAGATTTTCTTTTATATTCTGAAGGGCTCTGGCGACCCCTTGACACCCTCCATGGATGCTCACGCAGGCACGTAAATTAATATTACAGCCCACAAGGCTACTAATGAGTACCGTTCCACAAATCCCCTACCATTCGTAAAAACACGGATGGAGATTTGAAACCCTGTCACCCCAAGCACTTATATTTCATCATTTACCCGGTTGTCAATAATTACCCACCCACCCGCAATGCCAGAGCCAAAGGCGGTGGCTTTATTCCCGAGATTCCAGAGCAAACCAGAGGTACGCTGGTGCATAATTATCCAGCTAAAAATGAACAGATAATTTTGTTGCTAAACATGTGTAATTTCAGGTGAAAACACGATGCGGTACAAAGGATATGAAGTAACACAATGGAACTTCACAGCGTCTATTATGGACGCATTAATTCGAACATCCTACGCAATCCTACCGTGAAATCAGAGGGAACAGGGTAAGCCCCAGCCCCCTATAAAAGCTGCTCCCATCCATAGATTTCAGATGAAATATCTTTGCTATGATTGTTATAATTCCACACAATATTTCCTAGTCCGTTCAGATTCTTTCGAATTTTTTGTGAAACACCTCCTTCTGTCATTCTCACCCTCATTCCATTTCTTTGTTCACTTCACTGTTAGTACTTTGTGGGATAGATCCATGTCCCTGTCCACTGCTACAGCACATGTCCATGTGACGTTTTTCGGCATTTGGTCAAGATACAAATTGCCCTTCAATCCTCTAACAGCGAACAATAATACTTCATCATCCTACTCTGAGTAGCTGTAAGGCGTGACGCTTTCGGAAGATACCCAACTGTCAACCTCCCTTCCACGTAGTATACCCTGGACTGCATTTTGCAGGTTACGGAGATTCTGGCATCTGCACTCACAGCCAGTATAATCCTCTGTGGGGCCCGTGATGTGCCGTCCTTGTTGGTGTGTTTCACCTCCGTCACACACTGTTGCATTGTGGGATCGAGCAGCCATGATTGAGGCCAGTTCTTCTTAGAAGACGGTATTCAAGCGGGAGATTTGTACCTTGTTTACGATGGTAGTGTGCAGTATTCGGTGTTTCGAACAGAAGCTCACGTTATTTCACGATATTTACTTGCACACGACAAACAAAATTGGCCGGAAGCATGGCGGCTGTGCGCATCCTGACGTCAAATGAAACCAACCTATATGTTTGTGATTGTCCCTTCCTCCATTCACCATTCACATTCACGCTTAGCCAAAAATGTCAGAAAAGTTAAGTAAAATAAACTCAATCAATAAATCAGTCAAACGTACTCTGAGAACACCCCAGACTAACACATACGATCCTACATTTTGGTATCGATACAGCTGCCTAGAGTTGCCTCGTTTGTCTTCAAACTCGGTGTCCACCAATATTCCTTCAATGTACCTCACACTTTCAAAGAAAGACCGAAGGAGATAAAAAAGGATTTTACTGTATTATTGAACAACCTTTCTTTAATTGTAGTTGCCAATATTCCAACAAGAGAAAACTGCACTGGATCAAAATACACGGACATTTATTCTTTTCATCTCCAAAATAGCCATGTCTTAGTAACTTAAAATCTATGGGTTAGTCCATAACGAGGCAAAAATTGCGTCATGTATTTGCATTAACGTCATAGCATCTGAAGAGTTGTTTCAAACCTAACATTTTAACAACGCAACTACTCAATTTAGAGCAAGCGTTACAAACCAATGTAATATTCAAATGACAAAAGTGTCAATGCGCAACAATATAACTGCTGTGCAGTAACAGTTCAATCACCTGTTGAATACGCAATGAAGTGACGCCGCGCCTCTAATTGAAGGGTGGGGTATATTGATCACACCAGCTGTCATGTACGACTCTACGTTGCGTGAAATTTAACGCCGAAGGTGAGTAAACATTGGTCTAATCCAGTGTATTTGATAGGGTAATGTTATTCTCAAAGTGTATAGTTTTATTGACAAACAGCCAAGGATTGGTACGAAATTATTTTTCTTGACTCCACAATGGGGAAGCTGGTGTGATTACAAGTCGTCAAAGGTTCTTCTCCTTGGCATCACCGAGCGCGTAGTGGTAACGTCGTCGCCTTGTAATTAAGGGTTCCCGGGTTCGATACCAGGTGGAAGTACATACGTTTTCGGATTCAACTTTAAACTGTAGATCCAGTCCCGATAGCCTTTTTTGTGAATACAGTGGACATGAAAACAAAACCTCCAAAGCTCTTCTTGCGTATTCATTCTGGAATACACACAAGTGGGTGACATCTACTTCAGTCTTTAACTGAGAGGTCGCAACCAAAGAGGCATCTTTCTCTTGAGCATTTGCGTTTTGCTTATTCAGCGTCACTTTTTAACTCTTAGGGTAATCGCGAATATGCGCATAAATGATGATTTGAATTTTGTTACTTTACGGGGATTTTCTTCTACTTATTATTTCAAATTAAATATTTGAAGGGCATAAATATGGCTTGAACCCCTTAACGTTGCCCGCAGTCATATTTTCCGTGTAAGGAAATGCTAGATTTAATAATGTAGCATCTATTTACACGGAAATGGAGCTGATGACGAGCAGTATACTCTAAATCCGTTCATGTAAAGTAAGGCAAGAGTTACTGTTGGAGATATGGTACAAAACATACCTGCCACACGTGCCTACTGTCGAAGGAACTTCAAACGTTGTCGTGGAGTGGCAGCACAGGTTTAAATTATTCTATATTCCAATATTTCCACATGTAGCTGTAACAGGTACTAAGTTTTAACACATAAAATTGGTTCTCAAAGAGGAATATACTCACAAATATAGTACCCATCATCTTATTCTTTAGAATTGGATTCCCACCGTTTCTCTAACTCACTCCCAACTATCTGGTGTAACTTTTCTCTTATATTTATTTCCTTGTTTTCAACAATTCAAATTTCTCGCTATGAGCGTATAATGTGATTTGACATGTAAGTAACTTATATCTTATTACTTCAATTTTTCGCTGCAAGTACAGTCACCTGCAATAAAAATGGGATATCTAGATCCTGAAATATTCTCTTCTGAAAATTTGCCATTAAAAACAACTTCTTGCCGTACACTATGTTACGACCTTACTTATTTTGTGACTTTGCAATGCCGTGTTAAAAGAAAAATTGATATAGTGTTACCTCATGTCCTTGTTAATGTCCGTGATACTACATGTTGTATGGCTCGGGTTGTGACGCAAATACGAACGCGCCAATCAAGGCGTTGTTGAACTAATGTATTCACCTTTCTGTAACAATCTAATGAAGTCAGCTCGCTTAAGACAACGGGCATTTATTATGATGTAAATATAGATTTGCCAATCAAAGATTATCAATGTTTGATGAACTAACCTAATTGTAATTAAATAATGGCGGAACATTTAAATTTGTATAATTCCAAAATGTAAGATTTTATCAACGTTAAGGAAATAATTGTTAACTCAACTGAATATGTAAACTTTCTTTGTAAATTATTAATTGCCAAACTATGTATTTTTCAAATCTTTCTGTTGTAATTTGGAGTATTGTAATAAGAAATTACCTAAAGACAGGTGTTCGAGGCTGGAACTTTGGGTATAAATACGAAGTAGTTTGGTCCGTAAGGAGGTCTGTTCTGGTGTCAGTCTAGGAAGAAGTGAATAGGTGCAAGCCGCTCTTCTGTAAAACCTAGACTGGCCAAATAGGAACGGTCTAATCCAAGGTACCTTTATAAGGTAGGCCATTCCCTAGGTTCCGAGATTTTCTCCCATGATTCAGTGCGCGCTATGACGTCATTAAGCGGACAGAATGGAACTTACTTCGTTATCGTATACGGAAGCTTGAGATAAATGGGTCGATTATTTACTTATACACACTTTTTCTTGAATGCCGGTAGAATGAGAACAAATCAATTTGTTTGTGCTCTTGCCACGTGCAATAATAATAGAAGAAAATCGCCTGGAATAAAGTGATCATCGCTTCCCAAAAACTTGCTGTAGCAGGATTGATTCAATTTGTTCCTCCAAATTTCGGACTTACCCAGTGGTGCAACCACAGGGGAGGGCAGGGGCATTGTCCCCCAACCTTCGACGGAAGTCAATTCTAGGGGGGGCAAACATTGATGACCAAAGGCACCTACAGGGGACACAGAGGAGAAATTGCCCCCTTCTATTTCAAATTTTATACAAATAAAAATACATTTCGTAAAATTTTCTTGCTCACTTTGCTTGCAGTGCCAGCCTTTCTCAGTCTCGTCAAGTTCAGAGACGTAGCTAGGGGGCGTCGGGAGTCGGCCATGGGCGCCAAATAATCTAATTTAAAAAAAAAATGTGAAAGACAGAATGCCTTGGCGCCATGTGATATTATCTGTTCCTTATTAAATCAATATTGTTTTAAATTGCAAAAATTGGATCAAAAAATTTTCTTTCTCGCTTCGCTCGCAATATAATTGTTTTTTGTAATGTGATGTATTTAAATAATATGTTTTGTATATAAAAAAAGTGTTCCCCTGTGCATAGCACCACGCCATGAAGGCGTATAGGGGGTGTGGGGGTAACGCCCCACACTTAATGAAAAAATTTTGAATACGTACATAATTTAGTGTTAGCATCTTGCATATGTATTTTCTTATTTTATGTCGCTCCATGTTGCATATGTGTAAAACATATGAAAGTTATACATGTTATATGTACAAGAAAAATATCTTCGGCATGCATTTATCATTCATTTTCTGCCATTCAAAAATACAGTTTGTGTACAGTCATGGAAAAAAGTTCTTCCCCATAAGGCTTTAATAGGAGCAAGTAATGCAGGAGGGTAGGCAACACATATTGCACCCTTCGATGATCGGGTGATTTTGCCTGTCTTAACACCGAGAAATGTGTTCCACGCGAAGGTCAACATGACAGGAAAGCAAAGAGGGTCACGTGACTATTGGTTACGTGGAGTGTTGTGCTTCTCCTCGTCCCCAGTTCTTGATCCACATTGCAGAAAAAGTAGAGCTGCATGCAATATATGAAAATAGGTTGTTTTCAACTACACGCTTAATTATGATTTTCCCAATTGTAAATCTATCAGACGTGTCTCCCGATTTAGTCGGGACAGTCTTTTACTTTGAATTCCTGTTTTTTCATAGGCGCAACTTGACGGGAGCAGAAAGGGCATTTGTAACCCCCCCAAAAAATCAGGTTTCTTAAAGCTGCTAAAACAGGAATTAAATACTATGATTTGACGCGTCCAAAAAAAGTATTATATTGAAAGATTGTTCCCAAATACGTAGATAGCAATTTAATACTTTGAAAGTGTCTCAGATTTGTTTATTATGTCACATCTTAGTGTGGCACAGGTCTACTACAAAAGTGGAATTTCGTAACAGAAATATGAACCCACTCCTTTTATTTCGTAGCCGATTTCATCTTGAAACTGAAATTAAGAATATTAGTTAACAAGGTAAAAAGGTAAAGTGTTCCCCTGTGCATAGCACCACGCCATGAAGGCGTATAGGGGGTGTGGGGGTAACGCCCCACACTTTCTTGATCCGGTCGTGAGTGGGGGTGATGTGATCAGCATCACGCCCCTGCCGCCTTTACCCCCCAGGGTTTCCCCCAGGTACCCATGTTATTTGACGCTGGGTAGACGCCGGGACCGCTTCCACCGTTAACAAGGTCATTGGTAAACAATAAAAAAATGTGTTAGACCCAATTCTTTAATACCTTATCATAATCTTTATCGCAATTTTAAATTTTGTTGTAAGTCCACTTTATGCAACAAAAAAAAGGTAAAGTTCTCACCTGTGCTTAGCGCTACGCCATGAAGGCGTATAGGGGGTGTGGGGGTAACGCCCCACACTTTCTTGATTCGTTCGTGAGTGGGGGTGATGTGATCAGCATCACGCCGCCCCATACTTTCTTGATTCGTTCGTGAGTGGGGGGTGATGTGATCAGCATCACGCCCCTGACCGCCTTTACCCCCAGGGTTTCCCCCAGGTATCCATGTCATTCGACGCTGGGTGGGCGCCGGGGCCGCTTCCAACGTTAGAAAAGTTCCCGGGCTTGAACCGGCCGGGGATCGAACCCGGGGCCTATAGCATGGTAGTCAGACGCGTTACCGACTGAGTCACCGGCACAGATAGACTAATCTGAAATGCATACAGTTTAAAGTGGGATCCGAACCACTATGTGCGATCACCTGGTATCGTACCCGAGACCCCTTGATTACAAGGCCTTACCACTACGCGATCAGTGAGGCGCACACAATCTTTGTATTTCGACCTTTTTTAACCTATATGTATCATATAAGAGGTTGTTTAACGTTGCTATGCCTCTATGGATTATATATAGCCAGTATTCGAGCACATAGCGTCAGGTTTCATAGAATATAAGCTTCTCTTGCATGTTTATGGTTTCCTGTCTGCAGTAGAAAAACTGGCAGGTTCCCGTAGCTTTTCTTTCAATAGTCTTCCAATGGTTGCATATCATATCACTCAAATTTGATTCATTCGTTGCGAACACAATCCCCGATGGCGGAGTGGGATCGTGGGCGCCTTGTAATTAAGGGATCCCGGGTTCGATACTCGGTGGAGGAACATAGTGGTTCGGATCCCCCTTTAAACTGTAGGTCCATTCACGATTAGCCTAACAGGACATAAAGTGAACTTAAGACACCAAATCAAGCAACCAACACAATCCCGTTATTGTCCAGATTATCGAATCCAGAGCCTTCGTCGCGAATAACATAAGCAGGAAGACAACGTGAAATAACCGAACAGAAACAGAACCTAAAACCTACATCGGATAGATTGGATTAAGTCGACGATACAGCACGGGTTCTGAAATGAAACAGAATACGAAAGTTGAGGGACCTCTATACGGACCCACTTTTCCTCCACTCAATGGGGAAGATATCCTTCTAGCTCAGAAGCCTTTACGTAGGAGTGCCCTGAGGGAACTTCAAGGCCACTACGATAAAGTGTTCTACGTGCAGCGGCGTATACTCTGGGTCATCTAGGTAATCGCAGATGACCCGGCTGTATTTCTTTTTTTTAATATATATATATATATATATATATATATATATATATATATATATATACATTTCCTCGCAATATTCTTCCAAACCAATTTCGATGCATACATTTCCTTGCTTCCAGCGCGCGAATACTTCCAATCGTTTGCCACCGAATGTCCGGGAACCTTTCTCCAGCCGGTGGAATGACTTCAGGGAATCTCACCCTGACGTCATTCCTCCCGCTTTCCTTACAACCCTTGGCGAGGAGGGAGGAGAAAGGAAAGAGGGGGAGGAAACACTGCTTTTCAGGCGCGGTGATTCCGTGCCCAGGGTAAGCTCCTTCTTGTGAGAGTCCACCGGTCGCACTCTCAACCTTGAGAGCCTTTTCCGTTCCCTCCGCTCAACTAGGGAAAACATACCCGGTAGAGTGCGAAGAACAGGAAAACTGAATAACATGCGCAAACCAATTCTACGCTAATTTTCACTTTACATTTGCTTCTGTCTTGCTGATTTCTGTTACTTGAACATAAATTTATCAAAAGGGAAAAGCTTAAATATTGAAGATGAAGCAAACTGAATTAAAATTCAAGGCTTAAGCAATTAAAGCACCTATTTGCTGACTCCCCCCATCCTTGTATTTACAAAAATAGTGATTGTTTCTCCTCTCTAATCTTCAAAAGCAGCGAGAATACTTATCTCACGGAACTGAATATTTTTTTAAAGGGAAACCCCCTCCCCGAAATCCTACAAATATCTAATTTAAAAAGTGTATAGTGGTAATTCATTTTACTTCATTAGCAGGATTAAACACTTTGCTTAATACGTTCTAATAATCTGAGATTCATCTTCAGGACTTCTAACCCCACTGTTTCAAATTTATGTGGCGGCTGATAATAAGGGATGATCCTCATCCCGAATTAAAATTCTGACTCTGACCTGCAATGATTCGAACTTTTAAAAACCTGTCAATTCGAGCTCGGAAAGGGATTTTTTTTATTATTCATAGGGAATTTCATTCTGAGCCAGGAACACAACAACAGAAGTTTGGCGCGTGAAACTGAATGCGTGTAGTCGTTGGCTTCGTGCTGTGCTTCGTGTTTATTATTTATTTAGGTGTTAGTGTTTGTCGTGATAGTGCTGTGTTAAAGGGTAATGGATGTGATACAAGATTTGCTGGTGAAACCTTTTGGAACAAGATATTTTCAGGAGAAGTTGCAAATTGTTAATACAGGTAGGCCAGTGTCATCGCTTGAACTTATTTCTACACACAAAGACAAAATCGGGAATATGTGAGGCATTTTCGCAAGCAAATTATGACAAAACACCATGGTTGACAAGAAGTATAAGTGTTAATAACCTTTGCATTTTTGTTCGCCGTGCTTACTTTTCGGGGCTGAAAAGAATGTATGGACGCGTGACTGTAATCTTTGCAACACTTGTGCCAAACATGAAAAATCCAAAAGTCACATAACTTCCTTTGTTAAGCTGCAATCTTTCGCCCAGACACGTATTGACGTGCAACTGGACAAACAGCGTGCTTTGGATGTAGTACGGCACAAGTAATCGGGTCCTGGAGTAAGTTGAATTTTGCACTTAAATTAATATTGCGGGTTTTTATTTCACTAGTGCACGTCTTTCATTTTTATATTTCACAGGCTGTTTTTTTATAGCTTTATAATACTGTCTTGTTTTATTATTTGAAATTCTACGCGTATAGTAAACTGCAAAAACGAGAATTAATTGATTGTGATCGTAGCAATAAGACAAACATTCCGACACAATATTCCTAAATCCAATATGGAGCGTGACATAAATTGCACGGAAACTTTTGGAGTTTGAGGATCAAAAGGTCGGAGATTACCCACTCGTTAGAACCAGCATACGCCACTGTCTACGTGCAATGACGGGACCAAAACATACGTCAGATAGCTGTGTTCCTCCTTATTTCGTACGCCATTGATAACTGGAACACGTGACCTCGTCTTTGGTAGAGCAGAAGCCTGCTTGCTTGCCACCACCCTTTAGTTCAGTGACCTTCGCCCGTAGTCAGCAAGAGTGAATGACTCACCAGATACTTGTTGTCTGTGAGGCTACACAAGAATAGATATTTCGTTAGTGGCTGTAAGTATTGTTTCATCTGCAGTTATATCAGTTAACATTTCAATAGTTTCCTTCCTAATGGTTACGTTAGTGATAAACATGTAAATTAGTTCTTGAGAGTGAACGTTTTATCTATTTGAACGGGGGATTTTTATAGAGCCTGCATGTATTATTTTTTCCTGAAACAAGAAGAAATTCGAAGACGCAAAAAGAGTTGTATAAGAGTAGTTAACAAAAGGAAAAAAGAAGAAGAAAACGAAAATGTAAATGCTGAAATAAATTATGGTAGAGATCGAGTGAATAACATTTTGTCATGGGGCCTCCTCGATGGAGTAGTGATAACGTCGTCGCCTTGTAATCAGTGGATCCCGGGTTTGATACACGATGGATGCACATAGTGGTTAGTATCCCACTTTAAACTGAAGGTCGAGTCCAGATTAGCATATCTGTGCACCAAACCAAAACTAAGAAAGAAATTGTCACAGTGTAAGAAAATTTCATGTTCAACCAGATACGAAACAAAAGGGAATAATATATTGCAGGTTGGAGTTCACATCTGTAGCATCTAACCAGCACAATTATGAATCGCAACATATCGTATGAGATCCATTTTTATTATACATGTATGATAATATAAGAGAAGTAGAGGAAAGATAAAACCAAGCGAAACACGGACGCCTTCTCCAGAATTTCAAATCTCGTTACATAAGGTTCTGGGTTGGAGTCCCGAACAGGCATGACTTTCTTGTTCTTGCCCTTTTATCTGCTTCATTTCATCATAATTCATCGTTATGGTTTACCTGCAGGGGAAGAATAATGACAATAATTGCCAATACAAAGCCAATGACAAACAGAACAACTCGATTACGGAGGTGCCAAGAAGAAACGAGACTTGACAGTTTCTCCGCCTCTCGGTTTGTCGAATTGAAAATTGCTCTCCCGTTCTCGGTCTCGACTAGTTAAATATAGAAATCGAAAATGTATGTGAATGAATATACATGTATTTTATATATTCCGGTTTTGTAGGAGATTTCGTGAGAGATGAAATAAGTACTCTTCCATCGTATTTATTTTTATAATTTTTATTCCCTGTTCGATGATCGCGACGATAAGGACGAGTGACCATTACTCGAAATTGATGACGAAATAGTCAAACACCCCCGACAAGGACGGTACTCAAAACCGGGAACTTTTGCGACGATATCGAATGTCAATCACTTAATGAGCTTGACCACCGAGCCTGCTTAATGTTGTTTCTCTCAGGAAATTCGTAATAACTGTCAATATCCCACATTCACTATCATTTTCTTCATAATTTATCTTATTGTTGTGATTAACCTGAATTCAAAGAATTAGTTGAAAGGCAAAAATGCAAGATTGAATGTCTCTGATGTTACTTCGTGCCGAATAATATGACGTGGTATTATGATATGAATTTATTAATCATATAATATGCCTATTCATTCCATTGATTGATCCCAATTGAGCACACAAAATATGCTATAATGTCCACTCCATGGAGGAGTGGTTAGCACAGCGCGCTACGATGCCATGGGTCCCTGGTTAGAATCTCGACTTGGGCGTGGGTGTCCTTGGTAAGTGTCCCTTCATCAATTTCATCATAGCATCACTCATCTTCATCGTCGCTATTTGCCAAAAGTGAAAGAATAGCAAATCTAAATAACAAACATCCAATCAAATCGAACATCTCTACCGATTTAATTCTATACGGTACCGAATTCCCACTTTATTACTGCATCTTAAGTCATTTTACAGCATCTCAATTGTTTTCCGATTCGAAAACATTTGGAATGTTGTCTTGTGCAGTTGATTGTGCATTGTTTCGTTGTTTGGATTGTTTAATTAACGTCGCATTAATTAGTTTTAGACCAATCGTGACGGGGGAAGCAAGAGCACAAAGAAAGCGAAAGAGACAAGGAAGAGACCACGGCTTTCTTTAAAGATAGCATCCCGTGAATACAACTCAAGTGACTGCAGAATATTATGAATAAAATTTATTTCGCTTTTTCCTTTTATTTCTGTTTCAGTTATTTTACTTCGCTTTTCTTCTACCACTCGCGTTACTCGTGTCGGTGAGGAAGAATTATAAACTCGTGAAATGGACGATGGTACAAAAAAATATATGCCTCTCCCACGGTTCGAAACTGTCAGTACAAAATATTGTCTTATATTTAAAATTTACGGGCAAATATGGTTTGTCACGTAGCAATTTTCGCTTATCTCTTTCTCAAGGGGTTCCATTGCCTCTCTGATATCGCCATGTAATGAAAGGCTTCCGAATTCAATACCAAATAGAGAGGCATTTGGTTCGAATCCCATTTTAATCTGTAGGTCCAGTGCATGAACTGGACTTAAACAATTAACGTGTGGCATGTGGTCTGTGATGAGAACCATCATTTCAGCGAACCTTCTTGACAATGACTCTAATATCACTTGATAGAATAGTATTTCCTTACGAGTAGCTCTTGTCAAGAAACCAGTTCCTGAAATTTTCTTCTGGAGGCATCGTAGCACCCAGCTGTTTGTTGTGGCTGGGGCACGAGTCATGTGACTCATGCTATCAAAGCTCAATCCTTCCCGAGAAGTCAGAATCACCAGGCAAACTTAAGCGAATATTTTGTTATTTGGGTTGCATAAACAACAGGCTTTAAGACGTTACGAAATTCTACGTCCCGTGGCCCAGGTATTTTTTTCTCAGACTGTACTTGTTTCCAATTATTAGCTAATGTAAAATTTCAGGTGTTGAAAAAATATTTCAAATCGTTTGTTCAAAATAAATGCTTTAGCACAGACATCTACCTCCCTTTTGCGTAATTTATGAGGATAATAACGTCTTTGATACTACTACTACTACCACTAGTAATAATAATGCTATTATTAATGTTATGATTATTACTATTATTATTATTGGTACGTTTATCCTAGTACTTTCTCCCTCCAGATAAAAATTTGTGGATGCGCTTCCGGCCTTATCTTCCACACTCGCCTTCCGTATCATCACGTATACATCTTTCAAAAACCTTTACACAATCGGAACTCAGTTTCTAAGTATTGCTTCATTGAATATCGAGTGCAAGATAAGATTTATTAGCTTTGAAGTTGAAACATCGTTCGCGAAAATAATACTTTGAACATCTCGTAGGTAGCGAACACTAATTAACAATTGCACTGTTACTTTACTTTATGTGCGTTTGTTGAGAAATTGTGCTGAAAATATAATGTACAGTGGGATCCATAAGTATTACCTTGCAAATTGTCCATCACCATGTTCGTGCACTTTATTTGACCCAATAACAGCTTCAAAAATTAAAAGAAAACTCAAAACAACCTGTTGTCAACTTCTTCACCAGCATACATAAAAATCCATCGCTTAAAAACACATAGGATGTAAGAGAAAAATCAATGAAAATAGTCATGGACAATTTGCACGGTAATACTCACGGATCCCACTGTACGACTTACAGGACAGGCGTTTCTCCCCTGCACATCCTTTCAATCTTCTCGTCAATCAATGAGAAGAAATGTCATGTAAATAATGACCAAAGAAGCTATTCAATCAGGCCCGTAGCCAGGAATTCTTTGTGGGGGGGGGGGCGAAGTCAATCCTAGAGGGGGCAAATTTTTAATATATTGTGTCGCATTGGCACATATTATGGTAGGGTACACAGAGGCACTTGCCCCCCTCCCCCAAAAGCTATAAGTAACAGAAAAGGGATAGTATCTTGAAACTTCAACGAAAAAAAAAAAACTTCGAGCAACATCAAATAGCAATATTTCGATAATGAATGACCTTTCCAGGTTGCCAAAGAATATAAAGTTTAACATAACTTTAACATGCCTTCGTAAGTATTTCTCTTCTTATATATTATCAGCACACTATTCAAGAAAACAAAAACCTAATTTTTCCGGATCCTGTGGCTGAGTGGTTAGCACAAGGGTCCCGGGTTCGAATCCCGCTCAGCCATGGTTGTATGTGAATGTCCATTTATCGTTTTCATCATTTCATCACTCATTCCCATCTTCGTAAATTAGCTAAGAGGAACAAAACGCGAAGTAAAATAAAATAAATCAAATAAAAAAAAAACAAAAAAACTAATTTTATATAGTATAAACTGAAAAAATTAAGGGGGGTCTCCAGCCCTCTGATCCCACCTTGGGTGCGCGCTATTAACAATAACAGGGTTATAGAACATTCTGTGTCTTGGCTCGAAAATTATTTATCTCAAATTATCATCACATTATTTAAGAAGCCATGAACCTAATTTTATGTAGCGTAATTTCCTGAATGGGGTGCTGGAGCCCCCTGATTCCCACCTTGCATACGTGCTTGACTCGATAATTATTTCTCTCCTTAAATTATCGTCACGTTATTTTATTTCACACCACAAGAAACCAAAAACCTCATTTTAACTATTGTAAACCGCAAACGTTCGGGGGGTTCAAGCCCCCTAAGCTCCCCCTTGGATACGTGCCTGCTGCGAGTGTCCCTTCATCAATTTAAACTAATCATCACTCATCCTGTTCGTCGCAATTAGCCAAAAGTGGAAGAAGACACTAAATAACAAAAACAAATTTATCCTCATCTTGGCGATCAACTGGAGAATCTGAAAAGTAGCGTAAAAATATTAAATTGAAATTCCAGGATATTCAGTAAAAAGTCATATCAGAATATGCCCGGACAAGAACTTTCCTTAGAATTAGACATTTAAAATAAATGCAATAGGTTAGCTGGAAAGAAAAGCCGGCAGTGGACTACAGCCTACAGGGACAAGATATCACGCAAATAATGTCTGAAAAATAAACTATGCATTGTTTCGGAATAAGTGTATTCTTCTATCGCGTATTTGATCTCTTGTTGTCAAATTAAATTAACAGCTTTGGTGTATAATATCAAAAGATGCATGAAAACACAGCGTTTCATGGGCCATCTGTTACATTCTACGCATAGCTTTCTTCCTCTCGTGTCCGCTTGGTGACGTCACAAGCTCTAGCCAATAACGTGCAAGTCGCGGAGTGGCCCCCTCTGGGTCTAATCTAGGAAGAAGTGAATAGGTGTATGCCGCTCTTCTGTAAAACCTAGGTTTGGGCCACCCTAGTTTGACCTTTCTAGTAAGTTCAAAATTATCTATTAACAATTGATCTCCAAGTTCCAGTTATGAATTACCTAACCACTGGCTGTAAGTACTCAAGCAGTAAATAAACATTTCATTAAAACTTCACGACGTTGGTTGGATTTGTTCTGCACCTACCCTGAAGATAGGTTTCAGTGTAGACCCTTAGAGCCTCAATGCTCCCGGCTATAGGAGTAAAGGGTGAGGAAAGTTACTAGGAACGTAACAAGTAAGGCAACACACACAACGCCTTGCGGGGAAGTTAGTATTTCAGGAACTAGGTGTCCCATTTTTATGTCGGTGACTGTACCTACATATTATGTCTGGGTTGTGGGAGATTCATGAAGGTCAATCTCTTGAAGAAACAACAAGCAAAAATAGTGGAATTTTATTTTCGGAATGGCAGGTCATTATTTCGACCCCGTTGGCCTCCGTTCCGATTACGTCCTGTCCGTGCAGAAATTCGATCGCCAGAGCGTCAGAGCTGGAATTATCCTGAAACGAGTGCTAACTTCACAAAAATCGATCATAAGGTCTATATCTACGGACTACCCCGCCACTGTACGCAATACATTATTGATCGTGACAGAATGTGTTTGTCGTGGCAGGAACAATAAATGTGTCGTTCAAAGTTGCACAAGCTGGTTTTAAACGAAATTGCTTCGAGGGGTGTAATTTTTCGTTGACGCACAAATCAGTAGTTCAATAAAGTCGACAAAAAGCCAGGCACGAAGGGGCAGCTCTGCAGTCAAAATGTCACCGTGCGCCGTGGGGTGTGATATAGAATGCATGGCCAGATTGAATGGATATAAGGGACGTGTGGGCTCATGAGTAACGTAAATACTATGCAGTGAAGCATACAGGTTTCACCTCGGCAGTTACTGGAGAAATTCTATTGTTGAAACAGTGTTAGCAATTAATGGTGACATTTCTGCTCCACATAAACCTCCCGAAAATCTGAGAAAAGCGATATTTTCCAATGAAATTAGTTAAGAATTCTGGCGAAAGCTAAGTACTAAATGCAAAAATGCCCTTAAAATTACCCCTATTACAATTCTTGTATTTCAACAGTTTTTAAAACTAAGGTTAAAATGGCAATTAGGAAATATGCCCCCTTCCTAGAACTCAGCTATGTAATAACCGCCTGGCCAGTGGCTGTCAAAAATAGCGCAGACGCAGAGGAGGGGCGGGGGATATTATCCGGGGGGGTCGGATTTAATATACACCTCTCGATATCATGCAAAAATGCATATTTGGGCTAAAGCAGCATTTATTTATCTAGTTTTACTTGTTTGTTAGAAGGAGGTGTACTGGTTGACCAGGCGGGGTCCGCCACCTGCCCCTTCGGGCACTGTCATTGACGAGGTCTCACTTTGGTTAATTTTCGTTGCATTTCTGACCATTTCTGTGTTAACGGCGACGGAGACGTTGAATACAAGTAGGTGAAATAGACTGACGAATTGCCACAGAAAAAATATTTTTCCTCTTGCTTTCATCTAGTTGCACCACCTTGTGCACATGAGCAACATTAAGAACTCCTCCTGGGAATTATTTAGGACTCCAGCATGACAAATGACGTTCATATATATAAGGGTTGCCCAAATGAAACTAAGACTTTAATCGCAGCGTCGTAGCTTAACCACGCAGAGCTTTGTGTTTGCTCTGGTAGGCGGCGTTGTATGTAAGAAAGCATACATCGTATGCATACCTGGTATGCGTTGTTTACATATGCAGAAGCACGTTAACAACATGGATTCGTCCAAACGGGCCCAGCGAGCAGTTATTCAGTTTTTGAAGGCAGAAGGTGTGCCGTGATCTGCTGCGGCGTTTACGGGGCAGTCCTAGACGATCCTCCCTACAGCCCCAATCTCTCGCCCTGCGACTACCACATCTTCCGGCAACTTAAAAAACATATGAAGTGCCGCCGGTTCGCCAACGATGCTGAGGTCCGTGACGCCATTGAAGATTGGTTCCGCAGTCAACCACGGACGTTCTTCGCTCAGGGTATCCATACCCTTGTCATGCGCTGGGACACTTTCTTGAACAGACACGATGACTAATGGATCACTTTTACTTCCTGTTTGTTCATATATACCAACCAATAAATCATTACAGAAAGAAAACCAAGAATCTCACTTTCATTTGGGCAACCCATATATTTTTTTAAAAAAATATGAAAATATGTGCACTAAGTGAACTGTGAATATTGAAATTATGTGCTTTCCAATTTAAAAATTTAAAATATAGGTGCCGCCAAACTTTACGAGAGCCTCATTTGACACACATACACACATTAATAATTTTCAAATCATAACTGCACTGTTCTTAATCATTGGAGTAGATGCTTCCGAAGCCAGCGCGTGAACTGGTGCAACTTACATAATAAAGACGCATGATAGCTAATGAGGAGGTTTGCCTATCACCTATTACGACACGTGCATGTGTGAGGGAATCCCACTGCACCGGAACTCCCTTTCGTCACGCGATCGCCTCGTGTGTGAGAGTCCTTCCGTTCCCCGTTTCTCCGCCCAGAAAGAAAGGAACTGTGGAGAACGGATCGCCAATATCCGCCAGGGATTGGGAACAGCAATTAAAAGTAATTTTACACCGTCTTGGGAAGATCCGAGATGAATGCTTTAGCGTTAATTGCAGGGTTATCTAGTATAAAACGCTCCTCGCTTCCACACACGTCGTCAGATATTGTCCAACCTTCTTGCATTCTGTGGAGCTCCTTTGGTAAGGTAAGGATTGACGTGTGCAATAACGTACATTTGTATTTGGTACAGAGTCTGAAGAAGACCTTGCTAGATGGTTGAAACGTAACGTTTAGTTTATGTTTTAAAATAAAATAAATTCTGCCTTGGTCAGCATATTGAGTTTTTCATATCATGGAAACAAGGCTTAATGGTGTTTTCATTGTTAACACAATTACACGTTCTTGTGACTTGTCGCCAGAGTACTTAACGGACACTGGTAGCTCACGTCACAATGCGGCTCTTAATTTCCTGAACTGTCTCATGGAATTAATTTCTTATATGTGCGTTAACTTACGTTGAATTATTCTTACAAAGCCTTAATTGGATAAAAAGGTTTTGTGAAAATTATTAAAAGCTTCCAACATATATATCACACGAAAATTGCATCATTGACTTAATATGAGAAATCAATAATAGGTCCTATTTTGCACGAGATATGCTTGCATTCCATTCAATATTATTTTTACAGATTCGAAAGTAAGAGAAAATACATTTAAAAAATAAAACGTTGTTCATATGGGCAAGTTCAAAGATGCGCCTTTCAATTTATATTATATCAATTTGAGGTAAACTCCGTAACCAGCAGTTCTCTTCCCAACATCACCAGTACAAAAATACCACGTGTAGGTATTACACTAGGGTGTAAGACAAGAGTGAATAGAGAAAGCTGTATCTTAGAACTTGACGATAGAAACATACTAAAATTGCCCAACTAGGTGTGTTAACTGAATGTAAAGTAACTGATATTAACTCGTTGTTATTGGTTTCGTTACAGGCACCGTATCCGATATGCTGAAGTCCACTTGCTTCGTCTTTTGCTTAGGTAAGTTAAAATTCGAAGTTATTAAATATAATGAAGTGTATGGATGTCCAGAAGGGGGGAAGGACCCCCCTTTTTTAAATAAATATTACCATAAAACTCTATATCACACATGTGTATTTCATTTCAGTCACAGTAATTTATATAAAATTTTGGAAGGGTGTTGCAGAAACATAACTTCAAACTGAAGGAGTGTTTTTGAAGGGCAACATTATGAGTGGAAATAAAACTCGTTTGCCGCCTGGGTAAAAATTACTTTGCTTGTCTCTCCCTAGAAAAAATCCCGCGGACGTCCATGTGCTTAGTTTACATTATTTTGTGGTACTGCAAAGAGTTGACTGGAGGCACACGTTTATGGCACATGTGACTTAAATTTAAATTTATATTATTTCTGTAATCATAAAATATTCAAATTTTAAAAAACTGTTTCGTCTCGTCCTTGTAAATTAGCACGCGGACTGTTTAAATATAACGGTAGAAGATTGTATATTTTAACAGTGAGTGTAACATTATGCGCTGAATGGGAGAAACTTACTAAAATATTCGTCGAATGAAACCTGAAATACCGTATTAGAGTGAGAAATGTCACCTTACCATCTTTTCCACCCAGTGTTAAATAAAAAAAAAAGGTAAAGGTAAAGTGTTCCCCTGTGCATAGCACCACGCCATGAAGGCGTATAGGGGGTGTGGGGGTAACGCCCCACACTTTCTTGATCCGGTCGTGAGTGGGGGTGATGTGATCAGCATCACGCCCCTGACCGCCTTTACCCCCCAGGGTTTCCCCCAGGTACCCATGTTATTCGACGCTGGGTAGGCGCCGGGGCCGCTTCCACCGTTAGAAAAGTTCCCGGATTTGAACCGGCCGGGGATCGAACCCGGGACCTTGAGCATGGTAGTCAGACGCGTTACCGACTGAGCCACCGCGGCCACTCCAGTGTTAAATAAGCATCTCAAAGTGTCCTATGTTCGTTCGCTTCATTTTGCATTTTCTGTCTGAAGTCTGTAGTCCAGTCAACGAATTTAGACGTACTGTGTAATTTATGCATCGCAGTTCACTTTCACTAAGAAGAATTAAAAGACTAATTGCACAAATAGAAAAATATCCTTAAAACAGTCGAATCGAGTCGATCTGCACTTTGGACAAATATCCTGGATAAATAAGTGAATTGCAGTGTGCAAAACAAATTACAGTTGCTTGCAAAATGGTTAATAATAAATATTCAATATTTATACATATATAGGAACAGCCACGATTCTAAAGAATATGTTCTTTCCTCTTCCAGTTGCCACATACTGTGCAGCTGAAATCGCAACACCGCGAAAGGTAAGTGAATCAACTACTTAATAATATTCAGAATTATATGAAACAATAAAACATTATGAAGTTGCAAACTTATAACTAGACCTACGAGCATAGGGAAAATGCATATTTAATTCCTTTGCAAAGAATGAAGACAGGTGTTCACGATTCATACAGAATCAGATATATATTGCCAGGATTTCATGGGGGCCTAAAATGGTAGTCGGCACCTGCTTTTGCCTTCTTAGGCTAATATTCATTAGTATATCGATATATTTTAACAATGCAATGCTCTGCAAAAAGCATGGTATTTATGAAGCAACAATACTTTTTACTTAACAGACGTTAAAGCGCTTTAAACAACAATATTTAGTTACTGAATCTGCCATTAATCTGATTTCCTTCTTGTGAAACGTGAAACGTCTATTGATAAAAAATATATTATATTACAAATATTGTATTTTAAAAAATGTAAACGTAGATATAAAAACGTATAGTGCCTACATTTATGTTACAATAAATGTAAATTGTTTTTACTTTTAAAATCTTTAATTAAAAGTATTTCAAATACATGTAAAAAAAAAGTGTAATAAATGTCTTAGGGTTTTTAAAAGAACGTGTAAAGTAAATGTTGTATTTTTGAACATTTTTGTTCAAAAGTACCAACACTTATCTGCAACCACTAACTACATCGAGTTCATCATTATAAATTCTTCAAAAAGCTTCCTCCATCTACAGGCACAGAAAATCTTACTAAATCAACAAAACCTGTCAAGCATAATCTTCAATTGTAATTGCAATGTCCTTAATGGCAAAGATTAATTTATTTGAGCACAGACATTTGTTCCTTTGGAATCATCCCTTTGTATTTAAAAAAATCCGTCATAATGGGACAAAGAGGGATAATACCGTAGAGAGACCTAGATTTTCCTGTCGCGATGAGAGCTCGATACAGTGCATGTAATGCTGTGCGAATGGAAAGAGTGGAAAATTTAAAAGTGCGGCTGAAAGTGCTAATCCCTAAAAGCCGATATTTTCGGGCTACGAGGAGAACTTTACGTGGGAAACAAAGGAATTTACAATCCCGCTCGCAAATTGACTCCGACAGGAAGTGTGGGGAAAGTCGTTTATCCGTGTGAAAAAGGAGAACGAACGCGCACGCAAATTTTTCGCGGAATCAGATACCAGCCCGTCCAGACAAATGGCGACGATTTACGGAACGTGGCAGGCAAATCATGGCGATCGTCTTGGCTTTCGTAACGAGATGACAAAGCGTTTCCGGGTACAGAAATAGTAATTATACTGTACAGACGACTTAAAAGTTGTAGCAGTTCAGCAAGTCATTAAGTTATTTCCTTATAAGGTATGTAATCAAGATATATTAAACAGTGAAACAGGACAACAATACCTGTAAGATTTATGTCAGTGCAGCTCTCAGTAGTCGAACTTCACGGTATGTTGACGACCATTCTCTATCGGAAAACCTAGCTCCTAACCACAGTATTGGCATTGACTTACGAGAGCCACTATTTATATTTTGAGCCTTGGCAACACTGATTGAAGTTAGGCGCGATTTGACGTTTGCACGGAATCGTCTGGCATTATTGACCATAACGTACTTCAAATGTTTTGTCAATAGCTTCATTTGTGTTGTTTATGTTGCCTTGGAGATTGCGCGACAACAATAAAATGGAATTAACTCGTGAACATTTTCGTGCGATGATTTTTTACGATTTTCGACGTGGATTATCAAGACAAGAGTGCATCGATCAACTTACTTCCACATTTGGCGATGAAGCCCCATCCTTTGCCACTGTGAAACGCTGGTATAACGAATTTAATCGTGGCCGCCATTCGCTCACCGACGAGATTCGCGAAGGTCGTCCAAAATCAGTTGTTGTTCAAGAAAACATTGATGCTGTGCAAAACCTAATACTGCAAGATCGTCATGTAACATACTGTGAGATTGAGGCAACCATAGGCATTAGTTCCACCAGCATATATAAAATATTACATGATCATTTAGCTGTGAGAAAGGTATGTTCTCGTTGGATCCCACACAATTTGACAAAAACTCAAAAAGACGCTCGCGTCAATTGGTGCAAACAAATGCTCAATAAATACAATCGTGGTGCTTCAAAAGACGTATATAAGATTGTAACAGGTGACGAATCATGGATATATGCATATGAGCCGAAACGTAAACAGCAGTCGACTGTATGGGTGTTTCAAGATGAACCCGATCCAACAAAAGTTGTTCGCGCTCGAAGCACATCGAAACAAATGGTCGCCTGTTTTTTCGGGAAAACTGGTCATGTGGCAACTGTGCCTTTAGAGGAACGTAGAACGGTCAACTCTGAATGGTACACAACAATTTGTTTGCCAGAGGTCTTCGGTCAAATACGGAAAACAAACAAACGCCGTCGGATCATTCTTCATCAAGACAATGCCAGCTGTCACACATCTCGTCTAACAACCGACTTTATGAACAGACAAAAAATCGAATTGATGGGTCATCCACCGTACAGTCCTGATTTGGTACCCAATGACTTCTTCTTGTTCCCGAATGTCAAGAATAAATTGCGTGGACAACGATTTTCGTCGGCGGAAGACGCCGTTGATGCGTTATGGAGGTGTCTCAAGAAGATTGGAAAAACTGATTTGACAAATGGTTCGAACGAATGCAAAAGTGTATTGACCATAAAGGAGAATACTTCGAAAAACAATAAAGCAGTTTTCAATGCCAAATTCCTGTTTTTTCATTGTTAGGCTCAAAATATAAATAGTGACCCTCGTACCTCTACCGGAAAACAGACGAATTATTGCGACAACTTTTTACTTCAATTTCGCTTGTAGTACTATAAATAGTGTCCGATCATGACTTTTGGCCCATGGTGTACTTGCGTACATTTTGTAAAAGAAACATTTACCATTCATTTATTAGCAAAGTGTGTGCAGAAAATAACAAAGGAAAGTATAGATAAGTTAAAAAAACACATATTAAAATTACAATAATAAACGCCGAAACTAATAATTGTAAAAACTTCACTCTAGTCTTAAAGTCATTCTATACTTCTGTTTATCGTTCAATTTTTTTAAAACTATATTTCGATAGCCCTCAATAACATGCTCTTAGGCAAAATGCACAGAAATCGGGGGAGAAATTGTGACATCAATTTCTTACAATGTATGGTTGTGGTTCACGCGGTAAGGTTTGATTCCCGCAGGAGAAGCGTGGAGTCAGCAGCGGCTATGGACCGCCGGGATACGGAGCGAACAACTACGTGCAGATCTCCTCCATCGCCCAGCAGGCGGCGAACCGAGCGAAGGCAGCGACCGCAGCACAACACGCAGCGGCGGCGCACGCGGCACACCACGTCAAGGACAAACTCGCTCAGCAGGCGGAGCAAGCGTCGCAAGCGGCCCAGGCAGCGCTGGCAGCGAAGCAAGCGGTCGTGCAGCACTTGCGCCAGCATTACCAGGTGAGTCTCGAGAAGTAACTTTGTCATAACTGCCAGTTCTACTAAACCGAAGTTTTAGTGCACAAATCTTTACTTCAACGTGTCTCTAAAGAAAGTTGAATTGGTGAATATCAGTAACAAGATTGATTGAACAGGGATAACTGTTTGTTTTGATTTGATTGATTGATTTGGTTTATTTTACATCGCTTTTTTATCCACTTTTGATTCTCGCAAAGATGAGGATGACTGATGATACTATGAAATTTGATGAAGGGACACTCACAAAGAACGCCCACCTCGAAACGCTTCTTAGGGGGCGGGAAATGCGCAGGGTCTATGATTTGCTTTTGCCAAGTTCGGATGGCAACCCAGGACCTCTGGCGTCGTAGCGTGCTGTGCTAACCACTCCCCCACGGAGGTCGGCTGTTTATTTTGTTTTGTACTTGCATTTGTATTCAACAGCCACAGTGGAGTCTTACTAAAACGGGGTGGGGGCGCCCCGATGGCGTAGTGGTAGCGACGTCGCCTTTCAAATTTCACCTTTTGTACTTTGTTATTCAAGTCTTTCATCTATCTCTTTAAGAAAATCATGACAATGAAGATGAATGTGGATAATAAAATAGATGATCGGTATCAAGCATTCACACCTAGTCAGGGACTAGGATTTGATAACCTTTGGAGGTCCCGGGTTCGACACCATGTGGAGGCACAAGGCGGTTCGGATCCAACTTTAAACTGTAGGTCTACTTACGATAAGCCGATCTGTGCAAAAAGTGGCCTAAAAACAATAAATAAATCAATAAATAATAACCTTTGGAACCGAATCCATGAATTCAGTAAGCACTCTGTCACATATGTGGAGAAGGTGTTATCCAAAAGTAACTGGACCGGGTAATAAAATCAATAAAGGTGTAATCTTCTAATGCTCAATGTTTCTACCCAGGACGCCAAAGCCCGAGTAGAAGCCGAGGTAGCGCAGGCAGCGCAAGCCAGGGACGCGGCAGCAGCAGCTCAGCAAGCGGCCGAGCACTCCGCTCTCCAGATGGACGCGCTGAGGAAAGCGCTGGACGCGGCCAAACTGAGCGGCGACATCGCGGGCCGCGCCTCCTACGCCGCGCACAAGCAGCTCGCCTCCCAGGAGCAGATGGTGTACGACGCCAAGAAGAAGGCGCAGCACTTGGAGGCGAAGCTGTGGGCCGCCCAGGCGGACCTCTCCGCGACGCTTCACGCGGCGCAGAAGGCGTCGCTGGCAGCACAGACAGCGCGCGCTAACGTCAACAGCTACGGACCCAGCAACACGCACACGAAGGTTGGCTATTACTGAAAAAAGTTCTTCCTACATTCCTATAGTTCCTTGATTGTTTTATATGTGATTTTTCGGTATTAAAATCTTTATTGAAAGTCCCAAGCTGTTCTCTTTTATTTAAACAAAGTATCCCTTGGTAAATAATCTGCGCTTTCATACGTTTTGTACAGTTTCGTTCACTTTCTACATGTCTGTACCCAGATGCACAAGATTTCTTGTAACGTTCCGAGATATTGAGAAAACGAACGGTTTGGAAACATAAATTTCTTATCAAACTTTAGAGAATAATTTTAAATATCCTTCAGCCAAAAAAATAGTTTCTTACTTTCTATAAAAAAGAGAACTTGCAATTTTTGTGCTGTTTACCATATACTAATGAAATTATCGATACGTTCTGTTGGACAGTGGTAAATGGCGTAGCAAAAAGCCTACAAGAGTCAAGAGCAGCTTTTTGCGTTTGTGATTTTTTTTGAGGGGATACAAGGACACATTTTTAACTATAAATTTAGGAAACACTGTACGCCATTCCACTGTTTTTTGGGGATAATATAACCCTTAACCTCCCTTTTTTGCAACATTGACAATATACAGTACCGGATCCGGGACCATGACCGCATGCAAGACTGGACGACATACGCGCATGATGATGATGATGAAGATGAGTTTAAAATTTTGAGTCCGTCGGCACTCATGACCATTCTGTATCCTTCTAACTATACGAGGAAAAATCATCTTATCTAAACACCTTAAAGTTAAAGAGGGGTGTTAAAAGACCCTTGAGAAAGGTTAAACGTTCAGGTTGTAAATAGATCTGCATAGGACAACACATGAATAAAAGCAAGGATATACTAAAAATAAGTTCCTCACAGACCCGTTCTTCTCAAAAGGGTAAAAACATTTGCTAAAATATACTCATCATCTTCCAGGATGGATGACACATAGTTGAGAAGGTTAAAACTTTGTCTGAGAAAGTAAAGTTGGTGCAGGACTGGTGCAGATGACATAACCGTATTATCAATTAAGAAAACTTTTGTTTTATACTTCAATGAGATTTCCACCGTTAAGGGTTTTTTAAAATGAAATCATTAGGTAAATATTTTCTCCTAGAAGAGACGTACAAACAACACCGTGGATCTAATATCCATCCCGCTTGTGAGTGATATATTCATGAAATGCGGTAAAATTGCTCTAGTTTTAAGAGAATTTCAATAAGGATTTCCTGCAGAAACCACGTTGCGGTTCATCCCTGAGCATCAGGTCCGTCCCACCAGAGCAAGTGCTTTTGTGCAGAAATCAACGCATTCCCGCGAGCGAGATCAGTAATTCATCCCATTGTTTACGTAAACCGCCATCAACACAACCGCGAAACCACTCATTACAAGAGGCTGGAATCGAATGGAAAGGCTCATCACGCTAGCGTCAGAAGATCAGCGAGGTGTGATTGGTTAAATTGCAACTGCTGAATTACCTCGACGATTATATTTTTGGGGGCGCGTTCTCCACTGTTCCAATAACAGTATTAAAGGGAGAAACTGCCATTAGTACACTACAAGTCTGCTCACCTTGCGTTAACAAAGCGGAAGTGTGCGTTTGGAGCACGTGTGTCGCCAGTGTGGAGGGATGTCGTGACCCCTTCCCGCCACACAAAGTTGATCGCCGGCAAAATAAAATTATTTTTATCCCTGCCAGGGATGTTTTTGTCCCCCTTACAGAAAATGGAATTGATATAGTATACCATTTCTTAAATATGTAACCACACAATTGAAAAATCATTCCTGTCCATTAATGGCGCAGTCATCAAAGACACATGTGCAGAAAGGACGACACTATTCTGCAAGTGACCAAGTTCACCAAGTCGAGACAACAGGAGGCTGTTTTCAGCTTAAGTTTTTGTGGCATAGTGCTGATATTTTACATCACTTATAAAGCGTTCACAAGAAACTTGGAGATAGGTTGAACTTAGCAATAGAAATTTGGTCAATTTTTGGATGTTATTAGTTCGATAGCTCCTTTTGTGTACGAGTTTGGGTTTTCTTAGGATGTAAATATAGTATCAGACCCCAGAACCGTGTACTCAAATTTCTCGGCGACTACGTGAAGTTTAGGAAACAAGTGACTCTTGAGCACAAAAATTATATTTCGTAATTCGATGCGAAAAACAGAAGTAGCAGCTTACGGTGACATGACATCCTCTGAGGGTGAGATTTTGCATTACGGCATTGGTAACAAACATAAAAAGCATTGTTTTCCGGGCGCGTTTACGGTGAACGAACCACTGCATGTGACAAATTACGAAGTGGAATTTACATGTTGTTGAAAATCGCATCGCATCGACTGGTAAAGGTGCTCACCCAAGCGCGGAATTGCCCGGTGGGACGCTAATTACCAAATTAAATCACGGAGTCATTTGAACGTGTCAGGAACATCCGAGAGAAGTCGATTTCAGCTAATTTCGATTTCAGAATCTATTTCTGTAACCGAAAGGTGAGTGGTTCCACGGTCACTACCTGTAGCGTAGCATCCGAGGAATTTGGGAATAAGGTGGTCACTGGGTCAGCCTAGGTTTTGCTTTCCAGCGGAGTACAGTCAACGTCAGAAGAGTGTTGTTCAAACAATATGGCACTAGAACATCATTAGTTAATAAAATGAGGCTCTGGATTAAAGAACACAATAGGTATATGCTATCGTGGATTGTTTATCGAAGTATTCCACATGTAGAAAGATTTGAGTGATCAATGGCGAAGGAACATACTTTAAAAGAGATAGATAACGAGAACACGGAACTGGATAGGACGTCTTGAGAAGGCGAGAATAATGAGAACGGTAATAGAGAGTTGTGTGGAAGGGGAAATAAAGAGAAGAAGGAAGATAACGGATACACAGTTACAGCAAAGAGATGACGTGACGTTCCTTCACGCCACTGGAATGTACCCTTCCTTCTTTCCCACTGATCAAGGGGACTCAACTAGCTACGCTCAAATTGTTAAGGTGAGGAAATAACTGGAAATTAAATAAACCTCAACTCCGTTTACCCACTTAAAGCAGGAATATATTCATGCTATATACTTCACTCATAATCACCAAACAACACTGCAATCAAAATTATGTCACCGAAAGAAGATTATGACGGAATATTAAATCAGGAGCCAAATTAGTTTAACTAATGGATATTTCTTATAAATAATATTGCCTGCGACATAGTAAATATTTAAAGAAGTAACAAAGATTGAATTAATTCAAAATACCAAGAAAATGAAAACATTAAACTTCAGCATTACAAGGAAGAGAACGACAACAGAGGTGGAAGCAAAGAGAAGAGAACGGCAACCGAGGAAAGGTAGAAGAGTACAGAAAGAGTGATAAACAACAATCAGAACATGGAATACTGAAGATTAAAATTAGAGATGAGAAGATGCCAGAGGATACAGGACGAGCAGAGTGCGCGATTTAGAGTTAGTATTAGATTACTTGAGGGGGGGGGGATCGTCCCCTTTACCCTCCCTTTTAATCTTCTCATGTTGTAATTACACTTTGAGGATTCCTCGTGTCTAGTATTCCTCTTCTCGCCATCACAGACTCTGCTTGAAAAGAGACGCAACCAAAATCTTCATAATTTAACTTGAACGTTCCTTATCTAAATGACACACAACGTCTCAAGGCGAGACGGCGTTTACGTCGGCAACAACAACGTTCTAGAACTTTGACTCGCAACGCACACCGCGCGGGAGAGGCGATCAAGCGGGCATCGCTCGGGATGAATCTTCGGCTCCAGCTACGAGGAAATGGAAATTCCGTGACCTGAGAATGATGACTGACGTCCTCCCACCTCACGAGGGAACAAATTTTAAGCGACAAGGGGTTCGACACGAGATCTCCCCTGATAAGACAGCTCCTCATGTATAATTCAAAGCCAATCTGTCACCTCTTCCGGGGACATTACCGGGATATAAGCACAGCCAAGTCTCCTTTTTCTCCATCTTCCGAAGATAATCAACGGCGAGATAACACTACGCCAGCAAGAGGTGCAAATCCGGGTTGATTCATAATTTACAGAAATTCTCATTACGAAGACGCCAGTACGACGTCCTGTAATAACCCACCCTTGCATTAATACAAACAAACATAGAAACGAAGAATTAGTCGTTCATTACGACTGACACCGTTGTTATGTTGTCATCTCTGTGAACGCCTGAAAATTTGTAAATATGGTGTAGTTCGAAATTTCATAATTTTGTGAATTACTGTGAATCTTTGTCTGAAGAGGACCCTGTTAGAGCGTGGAAACGTTACGTTTTAGTGTATAATTTTTTCTACAATAAATTTTGCCATGGTCAGCATTTGATTGTTTTATTAAAATGGAAATAAGGCTTAACAGAGATTCTAAAATTTACCGCCATATTTGTCGATGATACAGTATATCCAACTGATGAACAGAAAATTGTTGAACTTTTGAGCAAATAGGGGCACGAAAATCGGGTGAATATGGTCAACACGTGATATGCCCGTTTGCCCTGAAAGAGGCTTTTGATTTAATTTGTCTCCTACAGATGGGAAAATATACAAAGAAATCGTCAACTTCGTGAAATGAGGAGGACATGCAGAAAGCGATTAAGGCATTTAGGGAAGGTAGAAACCAAAGACATGACGCAGAACCGTTCCTTATTCGTATCTCCAAAGAAGAATACAGAGTGACCAGGGGATATCCCTGAGAAAAAAGGGGGTAAGCTACTTTGATCGTGAAACAGAAGGATGAACTGGTATCATAGTTACTAAAATTATGTTCGTGTGGTTCTTGCCTCGACACCAGTGATGCGAGGAAGGTTACGTTCGAATTTGTGAAGTCGCCCGCACGCTCTCATCATCACCATCATGTTCAGAGTCGGAAAACGTCATCTATGAAGTAAACATTTCTGTTTGTGGCTTCAGTAATGTGAAGTACTAACCTGTTTCTGTGAAATTGGTTGATTGGGTACAGTGGCAAGGAATGCTAAAGATGGTTATCACAGGAAATGTGCGACTGCTCAAGGGAGAATAAAGTTTATTTGTGGAAGGTGCGAGCCAAAGGTAAGATGCTACACTCTAAACATAATGTTTGTACTGGAAATTAAAGACTGATCATGCATATTTCAATGTTACGTAACTGACCCGTTTGACCCTAAGCTGTGACCCGATTCACCCAAACTGTTAAGGGTGAATAGGGTCATGCAGCGTTGAAGTCTAAATGCCACGGGCAAATATGTAAGAGAACTTAACAGATTATTAGTTACTTTAAATTATAGTTAAAGGCAGGGCTCGAAAAATTTTCTTCAAAGCTAGGCGCCAGCTCTGAATATCAGGCGCCAGGAAACCACCTGCTAGCAATTGTGCATACTACGTACAGTATGTTTCAAAAGTTGCGCAATCCAAACTTTGAAAATATATATCATGAAAATCGTAAGAGATATTTACAGCGAGTTTTCTGCACTAAACTAATCCTGTAGGCTATCACTCGGGTCATAAATTTATATTAGCATTTATCTAAATAAAAGCAATTTCATTATTTTAAAAATCATTGTTAATTTGCTGGAAACATCTGAGAACTGCTTTTCAACAATAAATACCAACTCAAACAATTTGTGGGATCATTTGTTGGTGTTTGACTGGTTGTAAAACAGTTGCTTTGTGAGGTAGAGCAGAAGCAGGGCATTTTTATTAGAAAACCTCTTGCACATGAGTGCAAGTTTGAGTAGTAAAATAGCCTACTCTTCAGCAATGTACACGCACTGCTCCAATCAATACGCCATGCTGAATAAATTTTTAAAAAAAATACAGGCACAGTAGCGGCGAAAGTGACCCAGGGGCAGCATAGGATTCTCTCAAGAGATTCTCTCTTGATTTACGATTTTTGACGTAAATGTATAGCCAATACTTAGACACATGTTTCATGCAACTGCTGGCAATATTTCGGCCTGCTAGTGTTGACATATTCGGATATATGTCCCAAAAATGGCACTTTTCACTCAACCCATAAAATCGCCAGTCAAAAATTCATCAAATGTTGCACATGACCAATATTGGTCGCAAAAGACAGACTGACATGGCATCAGTTATCAAATGTCTAATTATGACCTTCGATAATTGAAGACTAAAATTGGTAAACGCTGTAAGTGCCACAATAATTCAAACACCGTTTTCCACGTTAAACTGTGAAATGTGCCATGCTTTATAATGTGGTAAACGTGAAATGTGGATGGTAGCCCTCTAAGTAGTTCAAAGGCCGTGTAAAGAGGTCACTAGTGAGCACGTTCTTACGGGCTGATGTGCGGAACGATGCGATTTCCCAACACTTTCACTTTTGGCACTTACAACGTTTACCACTTTTAGTCCTCAATTTCTTACATATTTTTCTTACTCAGAAGTTCATTTCTGGAAAAAATTGAATACTGCTTTCCGTCAGTTATTAATTTATATAATTTTCTATACGGAGTGAACTCATAATTATAAGCATTGAAAAATACCTCAATAGATGAGGCCTTATAATGCAGAAAACCCGGTGTAAACATCTCTTACGGTTTTCATGATATACATTTCCAAAGTTTGGGTCGTGCAACTTTTGAAACACTCTGTATAAGATGCTGAACATCACGGTATTCAAAACATCGATAAATTATTTGAGAAAGCAGGAAATGGGGTGTTGGGGGACAAAGGGTAAGAAATTGTTACGGACTCTATGGAATGTTCGCAACGTTGATAAAAAATAATAATTTGCTAACTTACGCTGTACTGCAATTTGAACTTAGAATCATCAACATTTCGTACATATTACCCAAAAGATCCCAGTCACCAGGCTGAAATGTTTAGTCGCCATGGCGACCTGTCGACCGGAACTTTTCGATCCAAAGGATCGCTTTATTGCCATATTCCCGATAATTTTAAATGTCAATGAAATTGTAGGAAATATTTACATTGTTTGATTTTTTGATCACCCTAAGTTACCCTTTGTAAATCCTTAAATAACAAAATAAACAACACATTTTTGCAAGGTCTACCTTAACAGTTGGCTCTCGGCAGAAAAGGGACAGACAAGGTAAGAAAACTTCTGTCAAGACCGCGTGGGATCAAAGAACGTAAAGAAGCATGCTGCTGTGCCTCTCTCGAGGTGACGTCGAATGCAGGAAACTCAGCCTTATACGCGAGGAGTCTCTCGGCGTGCCGAAGGGCGTAATCCGAGACGCTGTCACATACGGAGGGCGCTGCGGGAGCGAATCTGCCACCTCCACTCTACGCCCTTCAGGGGAAGCTCAGAACACGAAGGAAGGGGGTGAAAAGACTGGAAAAACGTTCAAGCAGAGCAACCACAAGGCGCCAAAAGATGGCACTCTGAGTTAAAGAACAAGAAGTTTCCACTGGTGATATTTTCTAGCGTTTAATTCATCCAGTTGCCAACAATGGATGGTTATATCCCAGATAATCTCACACAATTAGTAGCGACTGCAGGTGAATCCGTTCAGGATAACGAACACGATTATATGATCTCACGTGAAGGCCCTTCATTTTCTGAAGATTGATACTATTAAAATTTTAACAGTGTTATGTGCTACATTACATCTAATTATAGTTAGAAAGCCTTACTTGGTAGGACACCCTCTAGAACTGGTTTTTCAAACTACATAAATCACAGGAAAATTCCCGAACACTTTTGTTCGACAGGTCAACCTGTAGACGGGGGTCTACATTTCCCACCTTAGAATTTGAATTTTGAATTTTGAATTTAAAATTGTGGGTGCGTCAGCACTAAGGCTATTTTGCACCCGTCACATTATACGGGGTCCAGCCCCTTATCGTTACAAATAACAACTCTATCGTTGCAGAACTAAAATCATAAAATATTAAAATGTTCTGACTTTCGATAAAAGCTGAGGCTGTAAAGGGGCACTCAGCACACATAAGAATAAAAGAACAGGACAATACAAACAAAATTATACTGGCCATGGGGCCAGTCGCCAGAGCCTCGTTAGTCTTCACTCCAGGGTGTACTACGTGGGAGTGAGGTTGACAGTTGGGTGTACTACGTGGAAAATCACCCCTTACACCCCATTTCCCACCTTAGAGCTGATGTACGCGTAAGTATGAGTGTAGCAAGGTGAAAAAATACAGTTGAGTCCATGAATAGTAATTAACAGTCATTGGCTGAGAGAGATAGTGTATATGAGGCAGAAACAAAGACATATTAGGTTTTCATGAAATTCGGTGCAGAGGCTTTAGTATTGCACTTTCTTCTACTTTTGGCTAATCGCGATAATAATGGTGAAAGATGATTAGATTAGATTTTTGACGGGACAGACAGAAAGAAATGCCCAGGCAAGGACTCGAATCCAGGATCCTCGGTGGTGAGATCATAAGTTCACTTATCGACTCGGCCATAGAGGCGACATTAATGCATGACTGATAGGTTTTACTTACAAGTAAGTGCAGTTTATTATAATATGTCAGAAATATGATTTGCAAAGTTAGGATACATATTAGCTGCACCATCTTACATCCATAAGAACAACAAGAAAGTGGCACTCTCGTCACCGAATGTTCCGGGATAGAGTCCCGGTATGGGTGTTTGTCCCTTTGATCAATCACATTTATTATCCTTCATCCGAAAGTTACGATCAGTTCACACAGCCTAATGTTTTCCAATAAATCTACTGGAACTTCGGGTAAAATGGCAATTTAGATAATTAAATTTAAATGCTATGCAAAAACGATATAAATATTCCTTCGTTGCTTATCTGGAGCTTTGTATGGGAATTGCTTTGCATGACGTCACGTTGCCGGGGCTGGATCTCCAGATAATCGGGGAGCAAACAATCCAACGGAGAGGAAGGAGCTGAGAGGAGAGTTTAATGGAAATAAACACAGAGGGCAGAGCGAATCGCACGTGTAATCAGGGAGAATGCTTTCTTGGAAGTGTGGATTTAAGGGGAGAGAATACAAATGAATTGCTTGTAGGTGGCAATATTTCTGATTGAGGATAAGATGCACTCTGGGTAAAACGTTGATTTCTTGTCTGTCAGTATTAGTTTTCGAACTCTCCCATGTATTCATCATGACCCAAGCTTGAAAGGCATTGGTACATACAACCTCAGAAAATTGGCAAACGGCTAAGATAGCTATTATGAATTATCGAAATGGCCGTATAGCTACTTGCCAATTTTTGTAGAGGAAGCAGGGCGGTTCAAAAAAGTCTTTTGTCGCATTTTTATCAAACAGAGTCGCAGCTTGTCCAAGGTTGATAGTTTCTAGGAGAATGAAGCCTGCTCGAAAGTCTCAAGTAAACTTTCAACTTATAATCGTACATGCTAAATATAAACATTGGTTACATTCATTAACAACATAAGTAGCTATAAACTGAACTGCATGATTTTCAATGTTCCAATTTTACATCCTTTCTTATAAGTTTGAACCATTCTTCACGAAGAAGGGGTTGTTTTTTAAAAGAAGATACTTAGCGACGCTGGTTGAACATCCTCCCGATTTTCCGATCAAGACCCAAGATAATTCGAAATATTTGACCGGAAGAAAATCTTCACCTTCGTGTTCCATATCTTCTTACTGCAGCTATTTGCAGAGTACTTTTCGTTTTTCCAGCGTACGATGTTTGATCAGAATTTTCTATCTTGTTGCCTTTTGCCACGTGTCTCGTCTAGAACGCTGTTAAAACGCTCGTATATCTAGCATGGCAACAGATGCTAAGCTGGTTCTCCCGTTCAACGTGGATGATTTACGAGCATGTAGAGTCTCGAAGAGGATCCCCGGACGAAGAACCATTTAGGAAGAGCAAAGAAGCTTGTCTCCACACAATATGTCTGCATTAGGAGACACCTTGTGGGAATTGGCCAAAGAACATTAATATCGAAATTTATCTTTCTGTTGTCGTAACGATGTTACTTTCTCCTTTGAAGTATTGCACAGCTATAAACTTTGGCAGACAGGCTCATGCAACCTCACACACCTATCAGTTTAGCTTGGAAGCATAGGAATCGTTAAAGGCAGACTTTTTCTTGCCATTTCATTCCTTGACCTTTTTCTCCTTTTTCTTAACATCTATGTATAGTTGGAAATTACAGCTTCAGTTGTCCCTTGTGGTAAGGCTTTTTCATTGAATAAAAAATATATGCATAAATGTTAAGAAAAAGGGGGGAAAGATCAAGGAAAGAAATGTCAAGAAAAGTCATGAAATTAATAAAATATATTCTTTTATTCAATGAAAAAGCCTTACCACAAGGAAAAACTGAAGCTGTACTTAAACAAGAGATTTAGACTTGCTTTATTTATTAATGCATGTAAAAAATTAATGCTTCATACTTCATCCTGGATGGGGAATGGTCACATTACTTTATTTAATAATTTTGCACAACTTCACACATACAAGAATGCAATTCTTAAGAAACAAAGTTAACAAATCTCAATACAATTTTAGATTTTCAAATATTGAATTTTATCAAATCCAAGTACAGGTATATAACAATGTAAATTCACTATATAGGGAGAGAAATAGCAAAACTTCTTGGCCACAAGCATAATTTCTTGACTTTTCTTGACTGGAAAACACCCTGATATATGGATATTATGCCATTAATAAACTCTCATGCTGCCTCGGTGGTCGAGTGTGTTCAGTGTTTGGCTCCTGATGTTGACACTGGAAAGTCTTTGTTCGAGCCCCGGACATGACGTCAATAATTGAATATGTACTTATATTTTTTTTATAATTTTGCACCGCCTTCTTGAAACTTTCGGCTGATCGCGATGATGAGAATGAATGATGATTAGATTAATTTGATGAAGGGATCCTCGTACTGGAACATCCGTGACAAGGTCGAGAGTCGAACGTGGATCTTTGAGTGCAGAGAGAGTGAGTCAACTCGCTAGGCCAAGGTTCATGTTACTATCGTTCAATAATACATTCATATCGTCGTGATTAACCTAAAAAACATAAAAGCTACGATAAATAACCGAAATGCACAGAACAAAATAAGAGCGATGCACTCTAGTCGATAGGGCGTCGACTACAACGAATGATACCCTGGTTATAGGATATAGGCTACTGCGAATATCATTTTCGGGAGAAAAGGAGATCATTCGCTTCAGTTGAATCCTGTCATCTCCTCAGCACAATTGCTACTGGGCCACGCAATACTTAACATTAAACTTGTGGGGAAGCGCTCCACGGACCGACAAATTGGCTTCATCTTCGCGAAAGTTAGACTTTCAAATCCGTTTGATCTCCCCGGATTCCTCCGAACGACAAAACCACCTGAGTGGCACGAATGCAGTTGCCTTGGAGACAGCTGTCACGGCGGTAGGAAAGAAAGGCTTCGAATGGTCCTCCAGTTAAAGGTTGACAGGGCTCTTCGCGGCGATGGTTGTCGAGAGCTTTCAGCTCCGAGACGTGATGCTCTCAGTGCATTCGCCTTATATTCCTGCTCACGCAGCAGCTTCGTACATTTTTCATTGGTCCAATGTTACGTTTATCGTAGAATCAAGCCGGCCTCCGAGAGGGAGTGGTTAGTACAGCGCGCAACGACACCAGGGATCTCGGATTCGAATCCAGACTTGTTCTTTGTGAGTATCCCTCCATGAATTTCATCACATCATCAGTCATCCTCATCGTCGCGATTGGATAAAAGTGGCAGAAAAGTGACTCTGCATAACAAAAATCAAATCAAACGTAGAGTCATGTTACAAGACGAAGAGAAGTAAGTAGCCGTAGGGGTTCATTCCGTAGAACATCTTGGCATCCACGCTGGAGACCAGGGTTCCATTCCCTGAGATAACGCCTTCGCCTTGTAATTAAGGGGTCCCGTGTTTCGATACCCGGTGGAGGTACAGTCAAGGACACTTCAGGATTGTAACGATTCCATTGAAACCAAATTCGATAATTACAACCTAAAACTTGCCGAAGACAAACAAGACTAATTATCCAAATACCTACAACACTAATTCCAATCAAAAACTTGAATAAGAACTTTTCTAGGACTATTAATAGTTCCTGCCCCACTATGACTAATACAATCACGAACCTCCTTCCGTTGCTGTACATATACCCTGTCCCAGCTAACTGTGGAGCAAGGCCGCGCATAGCGCCAGAGAAGCGAAGGAAATCGAGTGGCCAGAGCGAAGCAGTACACGCTGCTGGGAAGGCAGTCGCTTTCCCCAACTCCACTCAATTCCGATCCTCTCACGTGTTCATTGGTGCAGACGTCTCGCGTCACTACTTGCGCAGAAACTTGATTTTGTTTGCCTGCTCTACAGTTAGCTGGGACAGAGTATAGTGGTTCGGTTCCCACTTTAAACTATAGGTCCAGTCTTCATTAGTCTATCTGTGCATAAAATGAGCTTAAAACAAAACTCAACTCAGGTGGAAATTGGATACCGCAATTCCTTACATTGCTTTCTGGGAGGAACACATTTCCCCGCTTTAACTTTTCGTTTCCGCTACTCAAACTAACAGTCTTGTGCTTTTTAACCGCAAAATTTATTTCCTCAACATTTTTTCCTTTCGTTAAATTGATATTCTCGATCGTGTAGAGATTGTATTTTCAAAGGACAGCTTCTAAAAAAAAGTATTCTGAAACCAACGTAGGAGCATCGTAAGTTTTTCCTCTGCTTGATCGTAGCCAAGAACTTTTTGCACCACACCTACGTTAAAATCTGCAGAAAACTCAGCAAAGGAAAAAGATGAATCAAGGAAAACAGAAAAACACAATATGTGATTACCAAAAAAATTGAAACATTTTCTAGATTAAATTAAAAAGAGAAGGACGGTAGGTGTAGCATTAGACTACTCCTACAATCTCTACATATCCACTCGCTGCATCGAAGCGTAGGATTATAAGAGGCATATACAATCACAACACCCTACATTATTATAACGACCTTCATGCGGAGGAAAATTGAAAATAGGTATAAAATAACATTCTAAAAACAATTATAGAAGATTGCCTGGTGAGAAAACAGTGTGGGTTGCGCAAAAACATTACCTAAGTTAGATTATTGAATTTTCGTCGCAGAAATATCTTTATCACACAAAGTGATTAAAATAAATTCTGTGTAGAAGGTAGTTTTTAGCTCAACGTTCTTTTAATGTTATTAAATTTGTTACGGGCATGTCTACACATCGAGAAAAAAAATAATTACAATATTATACGAGTGTGTGTATAGTTACACACAAACACATTCGAAGCTAGAATATCTTACTTCGGATACCTACATGAAACGGAGGAGTCGATTGGTGTTTGAAATTCGTGATAAATATGCAGATCTATAAATATTACGGCATGTCTGTTACGACCCGTTATCCTGCTGTATATGCAACCATCTTCACCCAGTTGTCCAATCGGTTGCATAGTATCCTGGCTCTTGCCATTAACATGCTACGCGTTGCTACCAATTTTAAAACTGGCTGAAAATTGATAAACTTCTTCTGTGCGAAAATTACAGGCAGACTTAGCGTGGTAAGAGCACAGATTCTTATTTATATACTGGCTATTGCCGACTCCGCAAATATACAAAATGATAATCTTTCACCACTTTTGCTATTTCTTTCTAAAATTTTGCCTTTATAGAGGCGTACCATCTGTGTGATCGCGTACAAAAGATAATTAATGGATCAAAATTTTCCATATTGTATATATTATTAAATATTACAATATATTACAATCTCAGATGCCGTTTTCAGTCTCTCCCTCTCTCTCTCTTTCTCCATATATTTTTGTTTTTCTTCCACGTTTTACGTTTAGTGCATTGTGTTTCAAAAACTTAATATTATCTGGTGGTACGTTTCGTATTTCAATCGTATAATTTTCAACGCGAAGATGAGCATGGATAATGATCAGACGAAACGCCAGTGTCATCTCATGACTACCCTCAAACTCGGAACATTCACATATAAAACTGTGAGTCGAACTCTCCACCGAGGCAGCACGAAATGTTGCGAACAGTTTAAGGTCACACATGGTAGAAAAATGAAACGCCATAAGTAGACGATGCAATGTTAGCCTTCTGTCTTCTCAAAGATCATACCATCAAACTAATCTATACAAATTGCATTCTAAAAAAAGCATAACGCCTGGAAGGATGACATGTTTATATAACAGAAAAATATCAATAGCTAGGTTTGTGGTTCATGAATCTGTTAAATGAAGATGAAAGATGCAAATAGCACGGCAGTCGTATATTCCTTTACCGAATATCACTGAGACTTCGTCACAGTTTCCGGTCCCTACCAATGCATATGGACATTTACAAACCGCAGGCTCTCTTGCTGTACTTCGTATTTAATATAATCACAGCTTTGTCTTTTGTGTGGCCCAAATTTCGCACAGACTCAGATACGTAGGTGAGGATTGAGATTATCAAACGCATTCAAGAACAGGGGTGTCAAAGGGTGGCGGTCGCTGAAGGCACTCAAGTGTCATGATAACACCATTAAGCCTTGTTTCCATGATAACCAAAAACTCAATATGCTGACCAAGGCAGAATTTATTTTATTTTAAAACATAAACTAAACGAAAACCTTACACGGTTTTGTACCTTATTTCATTTGTATTTGGTACAGAGTCTGAACAAGACCTTGCTAGAAGGTTGAAACGTAACGTTTAGCTTATATTATGCCTTGGTCAGCATATTGAGTTTTTGGATCAAGTGTCAAAATCACTTCCACGTAGTATACCCCCGTTAAACTGCATTTATGAAGACCAGTAAGGCAATGGAGAATGGATCTACGGCCAATGCACACTTCCGTAGGGTTGTGTGTTGTCCTGTGCTTATCTTCTTTATATGTGATGAGTGTTAACAATCTGAGCATTTAACCTGCCTGAGTAAGGAAATCTTAGTCCTCAGAGCCCCTCAGATTTTAGTTATGGTAATGGGCTTGATCCTATTGGGGGTGACCGAAACAAATTTTCTTCTGAGATTTCGGCCAATGTATGGGGCCGTGAGGAAATTGAGGAACCACGAATAAGTAGCATAACCCGGTCATGGAAACCTACAACGACTGGGGGGTTCATCGTGCTGACTACATCACCCCGAAACTGGTTGGTCATCGCTCATCTCTGCTGAGGCACATGGGAGTGAGTCCGTCAGTCGGTAGGTAGGCCTTGGCCCTCTGCCACGTTTGATTAATTTGGTTAAGATGAGGATCAGTGTTAAAGGAACGCACACAAATAACAACCATGCCCATGCCGGAATTCGAACGCGGGACCCCTGGCGTCGTAGTGCGCTATGATGACTCAGTATAATATGACGGGTGCAAATAGCTTAAGTGCTGACGTGCCAACAATTTTTATTTCAACTTATTCAAAGCTTCCAAGAACAATCGGTGAATTTTGACGCAGTTGACCTTTACGTAGAAAATCTCGAACGTGCTAGCACAAGAACACGCTAGACCTCAACGAAATCACTTATTCTGCCCGTCCTCCATAATGAACACGCATCGTGCATTCATATGTGGTTGTCTAGGAACTCGGACGACCAGAAGCGATCGATAATCTCATCCCAACACTCATAATTAAAGCGTGACCAAAAGTTACGGCGCCGGCGGGCATTAAGAATAACATCAAAAGCGCCGACTGATGGCCAAAGAATTGGTACTTATGTCTAGACTTCGTTAATGCAAGATCTGCAAACTTCATACGAATTTATAATATAAGGAACACTCAATGTGACTTTCTTGGTAGTCTTTGTATAGTCTGTGAAATTACAAGAAAAGATGTTTTTGACGTTTCATACAGGAATTTTACGCTCGATATTGAAAAAGTCGTTCTGAAAACTGAATAATGTGAATACGGTAAAAAGTAAGATAAGGTTCCCCGCGGACATTGCAGCGTGTCATGAAGGCACATATAAGGAGCTGTAAAGGTACGGCTCCCCTATGTACTAATTATTGATTAATAAAACATAATTCGCCTCCCCGATGGCGCAGTGGTAGCGTCGTTGCCTCCGGGTTCGATACCCGGTGGAAGCACATAGTGGTGCTGATGCCATTTTAAACTGTAGGTCCAGTACCAATTAGCCTTACTGTGCATAAGGTGGACTTAACACACCAACTCAATCAATCAATCAATAAACCATAGTGACGTTAGATCTTTTAATTCTAGAAACAATACAAATTAGAATAAACTACACATCAACAATGAAGGAAACCAAAAACTACGGTATGTGGTAACTATACTGAATTACTAAAGTAACTGAACAGATCCATTGCGGAACCTAATGTTTTAATAGGAGTGACAGACTTCAATCTGGCTCTATGCAGAAAAGAGGCTCAAGTAATTTGTAGGATCTTCAAATTTTGTGAACACCGGCTCAACTTAAGGGTAACAAACTTTGCATTGCTGTTTTTCAGTAAAATGTATACATTGTAAGGATTTTATTGTGTCTCAATAATTCCTCGACAACAAATAATGTTGCTGTTGTTAAGGATTTATTAAAAATCGCGCAAAACTCCTCCGCCTGATACATTATCCTTGCATCGTGTGTTGCTTCTTAAGTTTTACCATTCTCTGACTTGTCTGCCAAAAAACAATAAAACTATACAAATGTTTTAAGGATTCCATAAGCAACTTCCTTCTAACTGTACAGTAAGTAAAATACAACGTGAAAAATAATGGCAGCACAATGATGTGGCTGGTGCATTTCTAACCCAGGACAATACAACCTAGTTTACGAGCAGCGCGGTTTCATTGCACTCACCTTTACGTGTCGTCTATCTCCTTTCTCCCTCCACAAGCGGCGGCTGATAACGTTAACTGCCTCCTCACACGGGGTCGGGATAAAGCAACAGGCTGGCTCTATACATCGCGAAGTTCGGTAAGGTAACTTTCAACGTCCGACAGGAGCATGTTACTGGCCACCTCCCTGCCGTCTCTTTTGGCCTCTCCGCAACACGTAGCCGAGAAAATGCGCAAACCTTCTGTACAGGACAGGACAACGCCTTTTGCAACGGAACGAGAGCGAAATCGCGAGGCTGTGATGCGAGATGCTGTAAATACTCAAGCACACGCGCACGCACACGCAAACACAAAACGTCGTCGAGTAGCGAATCTGCAAGTATGCTACTTTGAAGTTTTCGCGACACGTGATTCTTTTGTTCTCGCCTCCTTTTGTAAACTTTACGCAACCTCCCCCACTTTTCTTCGGCGCTATCAAAATCGCGAGCGAGAGGCGAAACAATCTACCACGCTCCGACGGGGGAAATGTACTGAATCTCTTTTTTTAATGGTGCGAGACACCTGACGGTCATATTCCGTTTCCGCGGCTGTTCTTGAATTGACTCAACAGGCTGGGGCATTATGGTACGCGCGCGCATCCACAGAATGCTACGAAGCTTGCCGCCTATTCGGGAGAACGTGTGCAGCAAAGGTGGGAGTGGTCCTCACCCAAACGGCTCGTGGGGGAAGCCAAGAGTGCGGACGTGACGCACGGAGACCGGCGCGCCAGACGGCAGAGAACTCCAAGGAGCACAACCTTCGGAAACTTAATGGGTCGCGCTCGGGGAAGTACTGACCATTTTATTGAGTGGAGTCTTTTTGAATAAAGGTTAAAATACCGAATCATCACAATAATATTTAAACCAACACATAGCAATACATATCAACGATGGACTTTAAAACTCTTCCATACAGTACATCCTGCAAATTACTTTCTTGCACACAGTGGCGTCCCCAAAGAGGGGTGACATTAGTGATAGCTGTACCAATATTAAAATTGTAGTATGAAATCCTAATATATATTTAATTGAAAAGCATGTATGAAAAGGAATTTTATCTGTATTTCTATTGATAGAAAGGGTTGGCTGGGGTCATAACACACTTATTCAAAAATCCTAGGCACGTCACTGCTTGCACGCAAACAATCCGTGTATGGAAGGGGCTGTGTTCTGTGTCCTGTCCATGTCATTGATCCTTCATCCATCTGATCTAATCGCCATTCATCCTTATCGTTGCAATTAGCGAAAGCGGCATAAAATAACCAAACACAAACAATCACGAAATATGCTGTTCCTTTTAACTCGATGGTAAATAGAAAATCTGTTTAAACTATTTGTTCTTGTTTTTTTGCTGTTTTAGCAGAACTAAAAATAAGCATTATATGTTTTATGTGACGTCTTATTTACGATTACACAAGTTCGTACACGTACCGCTAGAAGGAACCACTGGATGTGTGAGGGGCGGGGGGTAACGAACCGGCATTAAAGTATTTCCTCAGCATTGAGCACCTAACTATTTATTTGTAGGGTCAGGGGGGGGGGGAACAGGGAAACCAACTCTTGTCAAACTATAGAAAAATGAATGTTAATTGCAAAACGTTACTCAACATGTAAATGAAGAGATACAAAAAAATATTGCTTTGATGAATGGAAATGTCAAATGTATGACACGAAAGAAAGCATGTTTTAAAGTTCAGCACCACTTACAACGCTGCCTCACTTCCGACAGAAAATTGACTTGGCTGCTTTTTCCCCGTGATCATTCATTTATTAATTTAGTTATTAGCGTTAACTTTCTTCTTAAAATTCAAAACAGAAATAGAGCAACGCCACGCAATGTAAATAAGCTGCCAATCCGACGAAGCCAAAAAGCGGATAAAGAATTCTTCTGTGGATAACAAAATCAGAAGCTTTTACGAAATCGAAACCTTGCGGAAATAATCAGCCACCTAATTGAGTTTGCTTAATAATAACCACTGTTCTAGGTTTTTACCTGGATCTCCATGTTTCGAGTTAAGGTTAGAAGTATATGAAGCACGAAACAAATCCATGTAGGTGTAGTTGTTAAAGCAAGAAGAGGCGTTGTGGGGAAATATCGTAAACAGAAGAAGCATAAAACCTCATAATGGGGAGTTGGAGAAATCCCTCTGTTTTACTCTTAATGTTTCTGACAGTGCAATAATGTAATATCTGATATTAAGAACTAAGGATTTAACCTAAGAGTCGGCATTCAATGTTCATTAATTAGAGATTAGGAACTTTTGAACAATGGCACTAAGAAATATTTGACGGTGAGAAATCTTGTAGGCGTTTATTCCCAGTTCATGCACCCTCCTACATTAGACAACGCCAGTTTAATAATTTGTATTCAGAACTTTTTTATTTTATATTACAGTAAACCCTCGTTAACACAAACTCGCTTAAGACGAACACTCGGTTAACATGAACAAAATGTTGGTCCCGGCAGGGATGTATTATATCTTATAGAAAGTTTTATCGGTTAACGCGAATTTCGGTCACCACGAATTACGAACTGTTTTTTAGTCCGTTGCGCCTTTATATCTCATTTCCTCTGTCGTTCCTCTGCTAGGCGTGTAATAAATCGCTCAACAATCTCTATCATCTTGTCAACAATCAACTTATACATTATTGTAACCAACAGATTTAGATCAACAATGTGTTCAAATGTGTTTTTCTATTCTTTAAAACGTAGCCAGTACGAGTAACGTCAAGTTGCAAGCAGTAAGACGCAAGTAAGACGGGAGTCATGGCCAAGAGGAAGCAGACAGGCATAGATCTGCAAACAAAACTGAAAATCTCCGGTTATTTATTTATTTATTTATTTATTTATTCAAAGTTTCAGATACAGCACTTTTAAGGCCATTTTACACTGAAAACTCTAACAAATAACAAGAACAAGTCAAGATGGTTTAAGGTAAAAACAAGAAAAGTTAAATATAAACATAAGGCATAAACAAGGAAACAAACAAAGATTTACATATTCATTTTTAGGGAAGATCGGAAAATGCTTTCAGGGGCAAAAATGTCTATGTTTATGGGTAAATTATTGTAGAACTGGGGCAGCCTGTGGAATAGAGCGCGCTGTATAAGAGAAAGCCTAGCTGTGGAAGTGTGGAACAATTCAGTGTTTCGGGTCGATCGAGAGGGAACTCTGAAGTTGAATTCTGTAAGAAGAGATTCAGATCTTAATTTCCCGTTGATGATTTTATAGAAAAAAATTCATATCGGCCATAGCACGATTTCTTGATTTTTCGGTCCCTTGGGATTCGTGTTAACGAGGGTTTACTGTATTTTTCTACGTCTTTATGCTAATTGCCACGATGAGGATGAATGATGAGTATATGATACGGATGAATAGGCAATCACAAAAGAAAATGCATGTCCGTACCTATACTCGAACCCGAAATCTACGGTGGTGAGATTATGAGGCGATCACTTAGCGTGTTCGACTTCCGAAACCACCATTATTTGAGCATGCTGGTCTCTTGTGATAAAATAATTCCATGCGATCAAGATCATCTCCCTACTGGTACTTCGTGCATTCAAGGATACCAATAGAGCTTTCATTCTTGTATATTTGGATCCGTGTCCCATTTATTTATGTATGTGTTACAGCAAGCACAGCTCTCGCTTATTTCCTCTTTTGTCGTCTTTCTCCTGAGAGAGGTCGCTGTGGGGATTCCTCCATCCCCTCATAATAATGAGCGTGCACACGAGATATAATAATATGCATAGTGACCTTTCACATGGATCTCGCGTTTCAATGGGAAGGAAAATATACATAATTCTTCTTCATTATTTCCTTCCATTAGCCCCTTGGCGAGTAATTAAAGAAAGGTGCATTAACGAGCAAATACCAAGATCCAGAATTATTCTTTTTATCGGCTGAAGGGACTTCCTGGCAACCGTTCTTGTATAACGAGCAGTAATTGAAAGCGAACGAGCAAAGGGAAGGAAGGGGAAACTCAATTCTCTCGAGAGGCCATTATCTTTTTGTCCTTGGAGACTTCTACACGAGACTTAATCCATAGGAACCAGCGATTTTCTTCCCGGAGAATTTTCGAAGTTGGCAAGGAAGTGGACAATTGGAATTTATAACCGGAGACTTCTGTCGACCGCTGAGGCTTAATTTGGCAGTTTATGAAATACAACGAGAAACCCTGACACTTCTCTTTTTCTAGGATCATTTATGCAATTGCTAACGGAATTCGTAGCATTTGCCTATTTGTGGTCACGTCATTTCTTTATCTTGAAATATTGTGTACTTTCCTAAGACTGAAATCTGGGGAAAATATATCGATTGCCATTGAGGTTAGGATCCTTTTTTTCAATGGGCGCGTTCCGAAAGCAGGACGAGTTTAATGTGTTAGATTTATAGCAATTGGCCGTTCCTTAAGCCATCGCGTGAAGATTGTGAAGTTCGTTGTTGTCCTAAAGTCGCTTTTCGTGCGATACATGACATTCTTTATCGTAAGAAATGGAAGACAGTTCTATCCTGTGAAACGTGAAAGAGTCGGTCTTCGTTGCGGAGTGGTCAGCACAGCGCGCTACGACGCCAAGGGTCCTGGGTTCGAATCCCGGTCTGGGGATGGGAGTTCTTTGTGACTGTCTCTTCATCATATCATCACTCATAATCATCTTCGCGATTAGCTAAAAATGGAAGAAATGCGAAGTAAAATAAATCAACCTAACGCGAGAGAAAAATTTTTATTATCGCATTTTCATGTTTGTTATTGTGACGGCAGTTCCAACTCGTAACAAGTGAAACAAAGACGACTATCTACGCAATATGCTCCCCGTCTGCGTTCCACTTTGAGCAGTCACCCCTATTTGGCCACTGTACTCGTCCATATAGAGAATGCGCAGTTTTGCGTGTGTTCGCGACTAACGCAGACGGATCGTACCGGACCCCTTCATATCAACCAGCCACGTCGCAGACAAAAGAGATCGCCTGTCTGGTTGTGTTGTTATCCCCACCTAGGTCGTCTGCGGAAGAATAAAAGGAGATGCTTGCGTTCTAGTCTCGTCATCGAGTTGACCTCGTAGACAAAACAACATTTTTCTAGAGAGCTGCAAACTCCCCACTTCTCCATTCTGCCTCGATTTGAGAATTTTGCTGTAACGGATCTTCCATTAGCAGCTTGGGAGCATATCGGCGTGTCCTTGCATCTCTCGTTATCCGATCTGGGGATTCCAACAGATGACGTCAGAGCGTAAAAAAATACGGCGCTAATAATATTCTTACCGCTGGCGTCGGAGTGCGGCGCCTAAGAGTTTAGGAGACTGGAAGATATGCATTAAGTTTAACGATTATTAGCAAAACCTTCGTGTTTTCATCAATATTAGAGGTTACTAAGATTACAGCAGGAATTTTATCCTTAACTAGATTACCAATGTCTGACGAAATATCTCCTGTTCTTGATATAGCAATGCCCCGTTTGTTCGTTTGATTGATAGATCCTTATTGAGTTTCATATCCTGATAATAGAAAATTATTTTGCCTTAAATCCGCCTTTTAAAGAAGGAGTATTTTCAAGTTTCTATGTTCAGGAGTTTGGTCTGTAAACGAATTATTTTCTTTCCTATGTTGATAATCCCTTCCCCTTCAGGGGCTGAAATTTGGAAAATCTTTCTTTTAGATGCTTACGCCATAGGAGGAAGATACCTCTAAATGCTCAGGTTTCTAGTCCAGGGGTACGGGTTGTGCGTTGATGAATCAGCGAGTGGGGACAAAGTCCTTTAAATATTAAGACTTGTTTATACGAATGCGCTTCGAAGACACTTACAGCATGTCGTGCTTGAATATGAACGAAATTGCACATCCATTTTCTGAAACGACACACACACGTACACAACCCTTACAAGATATTTATACGAGTATGTAGATTCCTAATACTTGATAGATTCACAACCTTCTGGCTTAAGACATCGACTACCTCTTCAAGCACTTTGTCAACCTAAATGTTATTCGTTACAAATATGTAGTAAGCACCTTCAGCCTAACGTCAGGTGTCAATGTTCTTATTATACTATCAGACAGAACTGTTGTTTCTGCTCGAATGTGTGTCGAGGAATTAAGCAAACCTTTATGAAAGAATTTATATCGAATTCAGTGAAAGATTTAGATTTGTGCCACAGAATTTCGTCTGGCTGTACCTTTTTTGTGTAGCCAGGAAATTTAGAAGTGTTTTCGGAGTTTCTGTTATGGCCACTGGAATCTTTACTACATTGGTCGTAGATGATTTACGGGTTCGGAAACCAACAAAAATCGCAAAAGCAATTGTTCTCAGTGGCTCCACCATTATTTCAAACCTCAACCACTGTCATTATTTTGAGACTTACAAACCTTCCAAAAGTCGGCGGCGGCGCGAAGTAACCCTGCCGACCTCGGCGTCGGAGTGGCTAACACAGCGCCACTTCGACGCCAGGGACCCCACGTTCGAACCTCGACCTGGGCATGGTTGTTCTTTATGAGTGTTCAGTCATCAATCATCCATCACTCATCCTCATCTTAGCGATGAGCAGAACAGTGAAGTGAAATAAGACAAATCAATCTACCGAAGTAACACTAAAACAAAAAACAATAATGCCAATGATAAATTGTAAAAACAAAATGGTGGTACAGGTTGCAGAAAATCTTGAGGAAATTCGCCTCAAAATTAGGTCTTGATATACACATTCACGAAATAGATATTATGCAATGTATAAATACGCTCATGAAACATAATAGTACCTCCAACCTACGTCTCTGTAAACGAAGGAAGCTTGCAAACTTTGAACCACTGTACATCTCAGATTTCTTGAATAATCCAGCTCCTTCCCACAATGCACCTTTGCTACGAGAGTACAAGGATAAATGTTCCCGAGCTCCATTTCATCTAGATCAAATAGCACAAACTTTGTAACAACAGTTATTAACACTGAGCATTGTTGTCAAATTTACGAGCCAGCGTCTGCGGTTGTGAATGGCGGTCGTTACACCTGGTGTGAAGGTGTGGTCGAGAAAGCTCGGTCTTAACACACACGACGCAATACACCTGCACAAACTCCATCGACAAAGAAAGGTAACCAGGTTCTATTTGCTTCCCTGACGATTTCTTTCTTTCACACACACGAATTACATTCACGCATGCCAGGTGTGCATGGAATCTTCCATGATAACATACGATGGGGAAGATCGTAATGGGAACGTGTTTGTTGGAAATTCCCTCGTTAGTTATTGTAAAAATACATCATTTAGGATAAATTATACAGTGTTTATTATTTGCATAGGCCTTCCTCGCCTATGAAATGTGTAATAACTAGAGATGGTACATTTTCGCAATCGCGATAAATGCAAAATGTGACTAAATACTGTAAAAAGAACTGTATTTGATTTTTAAAAGAGAATTAAGTATATTAATGGAGGTTTTTAATCCAGGACGAACTGAGAAGTTAGTTCGAAATCAGAAATGTATGTGTCTCCGCGAAATTGCAATGATATATTTTCTCGTGTAAGAAGAAATATCCAGGGTGTATTTAAAGGAAAGCCTGTTACTTCCACCCCAAAATGCTAAATGAGAGCTTTCATAATGCTCAAAAATTATGAATTTCATAAAAAAATCTGAATTTTAAATTTTAAAAATGTCCCCAATATTTCTGTATTACTCTTGTTCGTAAAAAAATAATGTAACGTACATAGGAGGATAAATGCACTAGGTTTTTCTATCAGGAACCCCCCTTTCAAGCATGTTACTGGCGGCACTCATGGCAGTGGCAGTGTACAATTGGTTGGTAATGATGATAATTTTTGTAATAATTATAATTAAATAAATCACTGCAACTATATCAACAAAACAGCATTGATGAAAAAATATGTTTCTTTGTGAGTTTTAGTGAATGGTAAAATATGTGTGTGTGACACTCACGTAATAATGTGTTATTATTTTTTTTATTAATGATGATAATTTCTGAATTATTATACTTAATAAATAACTGTACCTATATAATCAACAAAGAAAGCAGTGATTCAGTAACAAAATAGTTCCTTGAATTTTAGTGATAAAAACAAAGCGTGGCCCTGTGACCCCCTCCAGGTAGGTAAGTTTATCATAGGACACGGGTTAGGTAGGGTTAATATGTTCACAATTTGAAGAACTTACATAAAAATGACGTGTTGTAATCATAAAATTTCTACATACAAATTTACAATATTTGTAGAAGAAAGTAAGTCTAATGTGGGATCTCGGTAGAAAACTCAGTCAAG